>NW_022170819.1:11692968-11752735 GCF_008802855.1 Photinus pyralis
ACTACAGTGACTTTATAAGGACAGTGGCGACAACTTATCATAATCCGCCATATTGGAGCTAAAAAATTGATTGTAAGATCAATATACTTTGTCATGTCAAATTGTGAGCGTAGAATAATAAATGTCAGTTTCATTTAAGTAAAGATTCTTGTTCAAAACGAACGGCGCAGAAATGATCGTTTAAAGCTTTGCAGAACAACCTATGGGAAAACAAATGCCTCCCAAATTCAAAAAGGTATGGGTATATGGAAAACAGTATAATAAGTATGAAATATGGTGCAATATCCAAAATGTACATATAAATAATCATTAAATTGTCTTTGACATTTCAGTGTCTTCTGTCACTTCTTGTCCCCTGTCGCGTGTTGCTCCTTCCGGACTTAAAAGTATTTCTTTAGTCTCTTAAATGGAAGACAAAACACGTTGATCTAGTCCACGGAGTACAAGAGATCAATATTCCATGTGCTCCAGCAAACATGAAACCAATTCAAACGTATTTACGATCACAATTGAATTTGCTGCTAAATTTCGGATAAGCTGCTTCTCTAACCAGTTTTCTATCTAAACTCATTAGGTATTTAGTGCTTCTGAAAAAAATTTTACATCAATTACCAGTCGTAAGGTTAGGCACAGTTTTACATCTAAAAACACTAAGCGAATTACATACCTTATAATATCGTAATAAATCCAAACTATATGCGTCTTTAAAAATCGAGTTTATATAAAACTGGAGACGGAAAACGTAAAATAAAGCAAATACAAGAAGCAAAGTGTAAACTAGTAACATGAAGCCGTGACAATTATAGGTGACACTGTCAAAACAGTATAATTAATAATTATAGCACGGAGTGCACCGCGTCGTTTTGAAGGTTTTCTATTGGCCAGTTTGGAATTTAGCTCCAATATGGCGACCGGAACCAACGACCAATCAAAAACGAGATACCCTGTTGTCGCCACTGTCTCTATAAAGTCACTGTAAGTAAAACCAATCACTCCAATATGACGTCACATCGCATATACCAAGATATCTACCTCTATCCGACGAGAAAATTGGACTATAGGTGGTATTAACAAATATTTGCAGTAGAACTTTTCTACTTATAACGTTTATTACTACTGCAATTTAAAAATACATTTTTAGATTTAAAGTTTAGACAAATATGGCACCTGAAAATCAAGGCACATTTCACTTTGTTTCTATAAACATTTCTACACGATACATAACGTTAGCTAATAAACAAAACAATACAAATTTATAAGTACCAAACGTCTAATAAAATAAATACATTTTACAAAGTTCATTTCAGTAAAATTACGGCATATAAATAAATATCTTTAATATGTATAATAAACAAACAACTCTGTCAAATGTTCAGCACAGCCCTACACACTTTTACATGTTTGTAGTCTTTGGTCATCTGATTTATAAGGGAAAACGTACTGTTATATGTTAGCAAAATGCATACCTTTAATTACTTTAAATGACAAAAAATGACTAGAAAAACATACTTGCAAATCACCGAATTCTTACTTGCAGATTGAGCACAAGCGACTGATGGCCGAACAAACATACTACCGGCAATCTGCAGCGGATTTTTGGTGTTTGTTGCAGATTGTCTTGCTTCAACCGCAGCAAGTGTTCCAGTATGTCCGGCCATCATTCAACACAATAACGCCTTGAGCTAATTTTCGCATTTAAAACAATTGAGCAACAAACTAATTGAGTAAAAATACTGTAGGTTCTATAAAAAATATTCACAATATACACGCTTGAACTTACAGTCTAAACTGGTCGATGTGTTACTCGTCATGTTTAAGTTCACTTAGGCTAAAAATGCTACAACTTACGTCCTCTAAAAATTACTCGCTTAGATTAATATGTACAAATTTAAAATTACAGTGCACATTAACTTAGTGGTTTTGTACTGAAACCTCCCCTTCCCTTACAATAATCTTTCGAGGGAGGTGTCTGTCCGGACCACGGATTCGGATCTGAACTGGCGCCGCCGTCAGAATCGCCAGTCGAGGTATCGCGATGTCGACTTGTACTAGGAACTAATACTGGATGGGAATAGACAGGTGAAATAATTTGAAATGGGAAGTTTTGACTAGACACTGGCTGACCAACTTGAAATTGCGCAGCGGAACTGGACACGGGGGCGTAAGGCATCGCTATTATTCTCGGTTGTCGGTTACGTATGCGAACGATCCCACGTACGCCCGAATGCCATCTTTGCACTAGAAACTGCATCCGAATCATCGCCATAATGCAGGCAATCACCGCCCTAAGCAAAAAACAATGTATTTTGATGATGTATTGTTCCATAGTAATTATTTTTGGAATAGGTTATGTAGATAGAAAAATACGAATTTTTTCTTCTTCTTTTTTTTTAATGTAAATTATTTGAGAAAAAAAAAATAAAAAATTCGTATTTTCTATCTACATAACCTATTCCAAAAAACCAAGTACTTGCACGCACCGCATCAGTAAACCTACCTAAATCGTCTTCTACCGCTCAATCTCGCATAGGCCGGGGTAACTGTCGCGCTTTCGAATGGTAACGGATGGTTTTGGTAGGATGCGAGCAAACTCACAATGTACTTCTTCTGCCACACCAACGCTTTTCGATAGCTCTCCGATCGTAGAAATTTCGCAAACAACTGATTGGCCCTCTCGACAGGATCATCGAAGGGGAATTTCACGTGATTTAACTCCTCCAATTCCATAATTCTGTTTTGCAACGCGGACCTCTCGGTGTTGAGGTTTGTAATTACTTTCGCCATCTGCTCATTTTCCTTAATATGCTTTTGCACCATTTCATTCAAGTCCTAAAACAATAATCCAATTTTGAATAATTTTTTGGTAAGTACAATAACATGTTCACAACTTTCCATTCTGAGTGCCAACTTTTTGCTTGTTGTACTTTTGATCGGTACCAAAGACACTTTAGTTAAATGTGCCTTTTTTATACGGAACACCCTGTATATTAATATACCATATGACAGCTCATTACATTCTCTACAAAAGTTCTTAATGCACCATAGCCAAAATACTTCAAATAATCAAGATCTTCAATTATTTTCATTATGATCTAGTTATCCACAAAAACGATAAAAGGACTTACATAGCATTTACAACAATAACTGGAGCTAGGACTTATTACAGTAGGTTGTTAACAAACCAAAAATAACAGATGAAATTATGCTTATGTTAAGAAGGTGTTCAAAAGCGTTTCCATTTTCTTCAGTACAGAGCGCGTAAAAGGCTATTTTCTAGGAAATAAACTTAAACAGTACGAAATATATTTCAAAATAAGCTGTCCAATGCTTTACAACAAAGAAAGTCATTTTACAATTTTCATGGATAACTAGATCGAAATGAAAATAATTGACAAATCTTGCGGTTATTTGAAATATTTTGGCTATGGTGTATTAAGAACTTTTGTAGAGAATTTAATAAGCTATCATATGGTACAATAATATATACAGGGTGCTGCATATAAAAAGTCACATTTTTGTTATTAACTTAAAAATGCGATGTTGTATTGTTTTTTTAATAACATATTTAGGACAAAAATACACAATTTTGGTCATTTAACCATGTTTCTAACTCTACAACTACGAAAGTTACCAATAGTGCCGACTTAATTTGAACCAGACTGTATAATAATAAAATTTAGATGATTAGGTATGGAGTAATAGGTGAGCGCTTTGCCGTTCCAAAAAATGGGGTTTTGAATTTGTATTTTGTTCAACATAGGCAAATTTGCACCCACACCGCTTCATAGCGAATGTGAACAAAAGTACGTCTGGAAATAAGAGATATCAACGCGTGCATTTTTCATAAATTAGACTTTATAAGAGCTAGTATGTAATATTTGTGTGTGAGAATTTTATTTGAGATTATTTGAAACTAATTTCATGAGCGGTTGAACGTTGCTACTATTATAAGAAGCTGTTATTAATTGAAATCCGATGGTGACAAAGTGTGAGTTACCTGCAAGTTTAATTTTATGTTATAACGGAAGTTAACCTAATTCGTAGCAAAGCCGTTTATATTCGAAGGATAAGAACCTACTCAAATAAACAATTCCAAGAAGTAGGAGCTCTTTTAAAACCAAACTGCGTGTAAATGAACTGACATTAAAACTCGTGATAAGCAAAGAGGTTTTTTTTCAGATCATCAAGCAAGTTCCTCAAAGTTGAGTGACGTCATTGGACAGCGCTTTGTGAGATAAATAAAATTTTGTATACTGCATAAGGTAGGGAATTTAAAGACAATTAATCAAGCATTTACCCACAACAAAACCTACTTAATAAATTGGGCAACATTAACACAGTGGAAATTGACTTTTATTTCAGTGCACAATCACTATCTCGAGTATTACTTTGGCGAAATTGAGGCCGGTTTGCTTGGATTCGTCTGTTTTCATATTTCTAAAGGACGCGGCATTTTCCGAGGAAAGATATGATCAATTTATTACTAGAAGGGAATATTACCCACGTCAATAACTGCAAGTGGTCGGTTATTTTTAGGAATTTGAATAGGAAATTTTATTCCAAGTAGTTTTAATATTCCTACAGGAATCGACCTATGAGAATCATTTGCATGAAACAGATTTATTACTGCGTTTATTGATAAGAAGGTGAATTTTAGATAAGATTTTATTTGCATTTGGGTGTTTTTTTTATAAACCAAAGCAATATTTTAAGGAAAATAATAAGAAAAGTGGAATTTGATCGCTTTTATTTTAATTAATATATTCAATTAATTCGACATCAAGCAAACCAGAGCATTAGATTTTGAATTTCAGGCTTTCAGAGGAGATGAAGGGCGAAATTTCCACAAGGTAAGGGGTATAAGAACATTGTTGATTACTGAGCTAGCCGTGGTGCATAAAAATTACATTACGAAGTATTATTATTGTTTACAGTTTACAACTTGTCGAAGATAGATGGCTCCACCCAATTTTACCGCGCAGTATGACAGCGCATTTTCTTGCCTTGATTTATGGGTGTCCACCTTTTCTTCGTGAGCCGCATGGAAGTACACGTCGATTAAAAAAACGGCTGAAAACGTAAGGTAGAACGCATGGAATTCTAACTACCATCTTCCGAATATACATTGATCTCTGGCGATTGAATTCTTAATTTGGGAATTCCGAAGTGATTAGTTTGGACGGGATTCACCTGTACTCCCAGGGGAGGTTTTTTTTTCGTTTTTTTTTAACCCTTCGGACGTAAGTAATCGACAATCGTTGTTTCATCTACGATTAGCTCTCTTATCTAAGAGGTAGGTAAATTTTATCTCATCAAAGAAGGGGGGTTACCCTTGATTTCTTTTAGGGTTCAAGTTCCAGATATGTTTTACGTTACACACCCATATTTGTTCGACATATAAGTATAACCAGCCAAGTTTTCGTTTACGTACAGTTCTCATCTCAGAACCCTGGATTAAATTCACCTCTACCTACGAGTGCAAACGCTCTTGGCTTACCTCAACATCTGCCGCACCGGGCGGCCATTTTGCTGCTAAATCATTAACAGAAATAGGGCACCGGGTTATGCAAAATTAATAATACCCATGTAACTTCTGTGAACCTTTAGCGTCTTAATCGATAACTATTTTACCCCTTCAGGGTTATATGCGATTATATTTAATTAATTGTGAACATTCGTAACTGATCAGTATTCTTGTAATTTCTGTTATTATGATCGAAGTTGTTGGAATCCACTCCTGGATCCGAGATTGAGTTCACTTCTTGGCATCAACGTCCTGTTTTATTCAAGGTTAGCGTTGTCTTATATTTTAACTTGTACTTGGCATTATCGGTACGATTTTTAACCAAAATGGCACTTTACCTGTGGAGAATCATTGTGGGAGTCAATAATCAGTTTCATCGATCATTATGAAATCGGAATTCATTCATTTGCGAAGTTAATTGTGAGTCTTATTTGAAGTTTAACGTGCACGTTTGGAAATTCATATATCGGAACATTTTTAAATTTGTGGAGAAACAATAATTATTTGTGGAGATAATTTTACTTGGTATTAAGTGGAATAAACCAGTATTTCAATTGTTACTTTCCTTGCAGTTTCCTAGTTTTTATACAGGTAGAGTTTAATAAACTGGGTGGCGCTCAACTAATGGTAAGTTGTGAAGATGAGAGGTGCCCCTTCCCCTCTCAGGTGTACAAGGCCGTCGATGCTAATCGGTAGTCGATACACAGAAATCGGTCGATACGAAAAAGGCGACCCATGGAAGATGCGACAGGTGATTCAACACTGCACAAATGACCGTTCCTTGAGGTGGTAATTATAAGAACATAAAAATAGGGAATAACCAGGTAGGTAGACACAAAATGTCAGGTAACAGATGAAAAACTAATGCAAATGCAAGACTTACGTTTTGGACCGGCAGTATGAATTCCATACCAGACTCAAGTGTCTAATTGCCATCCTTTTCTAACAAGTTGTAGTATATGTCAGACCGTAAGGGACACAGTGTACAGTAAGCTTATTATTACGATATACATCGATGAGTCATACCCAAGTATATTTGAGGCTGCATTTCCACAATCACAAAATTAATTAAAATTGCTTACCTTCATTTTATTTAAAAACTGATCCGGAACAGTCTTCTTCAACTGATCACCCTGCACCTCCGCCATCAGCTTCTTTTCCCTCTCGATGGCCTTGGCAAACTTCTTATTCAACTTTTCGATTTGCTCCTTCATCTGGCGCTCCTCCGACTCCAATTCGCCCTAAATTTTAACAGCATTACTACAGGTCAACCTGCGCGCAAGAACTTACGATTAACGCGCGACTATTCTCGAGCTCCCTAGTTTTATGCTCCAGTTCGACCTTGCACGCCGCCCACTTCTGCTGTACGTCCACCTCGTCCCCCTTCAGGCCGCCGATGTGAGCTTGTAGTTTTTCGATTTCGGAATTCTTAAAGTCCAGCATGTCCTTGGTGTACTTTAAGGTGGCGCTGTTCTTCAGCTTGTCACTTTTAAGATCTTTAACGGACGAATGTAGACAGGCAAGCTCTTCCTCTAGCGTTTTGACTTGACCCCGTAATCGATTGAGCTCCATCGTCTCCAAAGTGGGCAGTGACTTGTACTCGGTCACTTCAGTCTTCGAATTCTCTCCGGAACTAAGACTGTTCAGTTTCCGCTTCAAACTAACCACCTGCTCCTCTAGGTGAAGCCGAATTTGCTTCTCGTTATCCAACACGTTGGCGAACGCGTTCTCGTTATCCAAAGCAATCCTGAGCCTCTCGCGCAGCTGCTCCAACATATTCGCATCTGCCAACTGCGCCTGTTTTTCATTGGCCAACGAAGATTGCAAATTACTAATCTTCTCCTCCGCGTCTCGGTACTTAGTTTGAAGCTCGTGGATATTCTGCTGAAGAACGCTGTTTAAGTTGTTCAATTCGGCTCTGAGCGCCTTTTCTTTAGCAATATTCTGCCTGAGCAACCGAAGATCGTCTCCGTCCTCCCTATCGCTGTTCTCAAGCGCGCTCAAGATACTCGAATCCAGCTCGGCCGAATAATCCAACTGTTTGCGAACTTCGCCCGTGATTTCCTCGATGGAGGCCGTCATATCGACTGGTTTCGGATTGGCGATCTCCGCTTTCAGTTGCTCCTGCAAAATACGATTTAGCCGTCTCTCCTCCTCCAAGCGCCGCCTCAGATCGAGCACGTTCCCAGATTCCTTCATTTTATTTTGGATCGTTTCCAAATTGAACCGCAAGCTCTTGCTGTCTTCGCTCATTTGGTCGATAACCTTCTCCTTCTCTTTGAGTGCCTCGTGTAAATTGCCGGCCGTTCGGTTGGTATCGTCAAGTTCGATGTTTAGCTTGACAATTTCAAGGTCTTTAGCCGCTATGTCTCGAACATGCTGCGAAAGTTTCAATTCGTGTTCCTGATTCGTGGCCGCCTTGTACGATTTCAGTCTGTCTTCCAGTTTGGAAATGTCGTCTTGGTAACGTTGAGCGTCCTCGTTCAGAATTTCAATTTCAGTTTCGCGATCAATCAGTAGATTCTTCAAGTCTTTTATGTGAACCTCAAATTCAGAAGCGAGCTTCTTCTGTTCGTCCTGCAAGTCACGCTGAAGCGCTTCCACTTCTTTAGTCTTAGTTTGCACTTCCTCGGATAGTATACGTATCTGGGATTCCTTATTAGCCAAATCCTTTTGCAATTTCTCTGTAATCTCCGTCTTCTGCTTCATTTGTAGTTCGAACTCCTTCAACTTTAATTGCAGTACAGAAGCCTTACTTTCGAGTGCTGCAATTTCCTCTTGCTTCACACTCACTTCGGTTTCCAAAGCTTGTACCTTTGACAGTGAATCCCCCATTTCGGTAATTTGCGATTTTAAATTGGTAATCTCCTCAGTATTGCCACGAAGCTGCTCCATTTCATTCTGCAGCTGATTAAACGCCTTTTCCAATTCTCGCTTCTCCTTCACCAAGTTGATGTACATTTGGTCCTTGCGAACCGAATCTTCTTCCGCCAATTGCAATTGCTCATCTCTCTTCATCAGCAACATTTTTTTCTCAGCGATATCGACGTGTAAGCTCATCTCAACGTCTTTCATATTCTTTAGCTCGGCCTCAAAGTTCGACGAGGCGTTCTGCAACGCGTTCTCCGTCTCTTCGAGCTTCTCCTGTAATTTGATCACGTTCGCCTCTAACTCCGTCAAAACGTTCAACCGGTCAGAGTACTCCCTAATCAGCTCGTCCTTTTCGAAAAGCTCGTTTTTCTGCTCCAAAATTTCGGCGTGCAATTTCTCGATTGCGGCGTTAAACACCGTATCCTCGAATTGCACGCGTTTTTCGGTCGACTTGTGGATCTCTGTGCTGTTCGGTTTCGGAAGAGACGAATCCAGTGAGAAGAAGAGGTGCGGCTTGCCCACCCTTTCGATCCTGGAGATTTCGGGTTCGAACCGACTCGCAGGCGGTACCACTTCGGTCTCGTTCGCCGCCTGCTTATAGGGAATGACATTAATCGAACCGCTTAAACTTTCAGCTTGTCTCTCGACTTTTCGCAGTCTTTCCGGCGAGTCTACATCAACAAGGGAGAGTATATCGCTGAGGGCGCGCTCCGAACTGGAAAGTCGGCTTAACGTCTTCAACTGTTCGCGATCTAAGTTCAGAGAGAGATAGTCGTTGAGCTGCGTTTGTGTCTTGTCTAATTTCTCCTGCAGCTTTTCAATATCCTTGTTTTTATCGGCCAAGATGTTGTCCACGAGGTTAGGAAGCACTTGCGCGTTCTGGGCGTCGTCGTTAATACGTTTCAAAAGCGCCGCATTTTCGGCTTGCATCCTTTTCACTTGGTCCTGCAGCTGGCAAATAACGTCGTCGTCGACCTTCGTATTCAATTCCAACTCTTGGTCTTTCAATTTCTTTTTCGTTTCCTCGACGGTTTTGTTTAAATTCTTCACCGTCTTATCTCTGGCGGTGATCACTTCCATTAGGTTCTTGATCTCATTTTCGAGATCGTAAATGCGAACTTCCAAAGAGGTGTTCGTTTGTTTTTGGACTTGTTCGGCACGAAGACGTTGATCGTCTAACCTCATTTGAAGAGATGATATTAGTATAAGATGTTCGGATACCTGATCTTGCAAAATGTCACGTTCATTTTGCACCTCCTGAAACATTTGATATGTCAAACCCATCGAATATGATCAAATAAACTGAAGAAAATTGCAAAATCTTTTTATTGCCATTATTCTTAAGTGAACAAGATTACATCTGAGATTACTTGTGGTGGAAGAACACAAGCTACGCCACTGGGAATATTTTACCGCGAATCTTAGCAATTCAAATTGCACAAGGACGAAGGTTTCGCGTAAAAGAGAGAAACTTTCCCTTGAAGCAAGAATGTCGACACAACTACTTAACTACGGTAGTGATGGTGTAAGTGCGTTTGTTTAAGAAGTCAGGTACTTAATACGTTTTGTTGAATTCTTCTCCGCCGGGGGGTAGTTATGATACCATGGCCCAAAATCCTAAAAAAATCGAAAAAATCAAATAGAATGATATGACCTTTTCTTTATTAAAAAGTATAACATCCAAAGAAGCCAGTGGAAACCGTTTTTTTAAAATCTCGTTCCTAACCTCAAATATTGGGAAAATGAGATTAATTAATTAATTAATTAAAATGTTTAAATTGTATCTTAAATTTACTTTTTACGTATTTCCGGTATTTGTCGATGGTGCGAATAAAAACCACCCTACACTTTTAGGTAGGCCATGAAAAATTACACAAATGAAACACTATGCATTATAAAATAATAACAGCCGTAATTTGTAAACTCATATCATTTGTGGACTCATATCATATCATTCCATTCAATTTTTTTTATTTTTTTAGCATTTTGGATCATAGTGCCAAAACTAGCCTTCTGGCGGAGAAGGATTCAAATAAATTAACTATATTTTGGTTGATTCTTGTTGCCCAAGGAACGCTCTTTTCAACGATACCAAATATGTTACAATCGGTCAAACGGTTAAGAAGTTAAAGCAGGTTATTGCAAAAACAATTGAACGCCCCACGCCATCTTTGTTTTTGAAATAACTGACGTTTTGTTTGTACGAAAATGATAAATAAACTGGTTCTTTTTAAAATGTGAAACAAAATGTTTAGTTTATTATGCGAAATTTAAAGAAAATGCAATTTTAAAATTTAAGATGGCATTTACGCCCTCTGGTGGTCATTTTTAGAACTTGAAAATATTTTCCAGCTATTCTTCATAACCGATTTACCCAATAATTTTTTTAACCCCAAGTCATATGACGAACAGTTCTCGAGATGATATGGGTGGTTCTGTTTCTCAGTGTGTTGGAACTGTATTTGGATATTGTAACCCGAAAACTGTATTTTAAGCTTTTCTTGGTAGCTGCTTAATGTTTGCACACCCATGTGGATTTTGTTTATTCGGACATTGTGGTCCAATTTTGATAGGAATTTATTACCTGATTTCATGTGTGATTATATTATAAATTTTATTTATGTAACATATGCAAATTGTGTGTTCATTCGATTCCTTTAACGACGAAGAGAGAAGTCTTATGCCCAATTAAGATTAATGTTATGGATTCACGCCAAAAGTTCATGTTTGTCAACATTTTGTCATCTGACCATTAAATTTAAGGATTTTGATCCTGGCCATTGTTTTGCTTGGAATCAGGAACTTAAGGTCAGAATTGAATTATTCTGGTCTGCCGGGGTGCGGATGTGTAGCGAGAAAAAACCAACTAACTAATGATTATTTTTGGTTAACGGTCACTGTAATTTTTGTTTGAAATTCGCTGTAAAATCTAAATTGTAGCTGTCATTTCGTTCGGCGAATTATCAATGGCCTATTCGTTCTAGCCGTGGCGGCTCATTCTTTGCTGTGCATTTGCTCTTCCGCATTCTAGTTACGAGCGTATGATTCAACACGATGAAGAAGAGTGTAGTATTAATAATCCATGTGGGTCTAAGTGAACAAATTTTTGAATATTGTGTCTGATGGTGATTAACCATGTTGTTGTGCAAAGCATCGATATAGTTTGGAAACGAGCGAGTTATTAATAAGCTTCTGCCATTGGAAGGTCACACTGATTTAAATCAATCGTTGCGGCAATATCATTGTTTTATGGGTAACCCTCTTATTGGTTAGAGGTAGGTTGAGAGCCAAGGTCGCTATTAAAGATGAAACCAAAGCTCTCACGTTTAAACCGTAATTCCATGGCTGCCTACGATTGAAACCAAATTCATTCGTTTATTGTCTCGCATAGTCACCATCGACACGGCCATGGAATTATTGCCATAAGAAGTATATTGTAAACTTCGAGGCAAAAATCCAAGGTCGATTCCCAAATAAAATATTAAGTGTTTAGCATAGTTGATTTTGTACTTTTTTCTCTATCGAATGACATAAAAATCCAATATGGCGTCCATAAGAAATAAGAAAGTTGATGTGATTAACTCGAAACCCACAAGTGATAAAAATCTTGTTTTAGCACTACGAGCTAGAAAGCTGAGAAAAAATCACAAAAGGTTTGTTAAAATAATTTTTTGATATCTTTGAAAATGAATGAACGCCAGCGCATTTTCGAAGATGACATTTTTCGGTACAGTTAGAAGAAACTCTGAAAGGGAAACTTAATCTACATAAAATTCTGCAATTCTTCGCCAATTTAAGCGACTTTGTATCTCTTACAGTTTACAAGATCCCCAAACTAAACCTAGGAAAAAACTTACCCTGTATAGAATTTCAAAGTCAAGTGTAGTGGGCATAAGGGGAACAGAGATAAACAAATAAAAATCACCGTAACGTCATGTCATGACAGCTGCTACTGTTCGTACCATCGAATAATATACAGTGTGACGTTTGAAAAACCAACTTTCTCAACCTTGAAAATTATGAAATTGGTCATTAACTTTAGGACACACTGTATGTAATAAATCAATTATTGTCAATGTGGATTTCAAAAGTATCCTTCTCGTGCTTCCATCTACCCCAGCAGCGCTTAAAATCAGTTGAAGTTTTCAATCTTTCAAAATGAAAAAAAAAATGAAGATAACTAAAAAACAGTTGACAATATCCATATGGAAACCTTATGAAACTCATCATGAAATTTTCCCAGAATTGCAAAAATGAAGTAATCTATAGGGTGTTCCATTTAGAATTAGCAACTACCAGTATAAACGGAAATGTGACCAACTTGAAAATATTTTATAAAATAATATGAATTCCTCTTATCGAGGATTAGTATATCGTCAAATTTTTTCAAAACATTCCAAGGTCTTTTCTAGATATAAATAGCCAGCGTTCGTTGCGGGACACCCTGTATGTTAACTTAAGTTTTCAAAAATCTTCAAAATGTTAATTTAAAAAAGGCAATTGTTGAATTCTCATGGTACAATTAACAAAAATTTTGCAAAATTTTCCCCAAAACACGAATTACACCGTTAAAACTAAAAACCTTACATTTAAGTCGTGCTTCACACTATCGACCTCCATTTCCAAATCGTGAATCCGTTTAACCGCCGCGTCCTCGGCTCGCGAATGCTTGATGAGTTTTTCTTTCAGCCTTGCCAACTGCTGTAGGGGCAAGTCGCACTCGTCCAAAACGGATGGTGTTCGTGGTCGAATCTTCGAATTAAAAAGACTTGCCTAAATTACATACAACTGAAGTAAATACCTGATCTCGAACTGACATGTCTTCCGAGGGGGAACTGCAATTGGTCGTGGAAATAACGAAAAGCAACCCTTCCAATTCGCGAGTTCTCTCGTCGATTCCAACTTCAAAATCGTTCAGCTAAAGTGACAATGTTATTGGAGTTAAGAATGAAGTGAGTATGACCAACCTGTAACTTCAATTGTTTTAAGGCGCCTTCACTACCAGCGAACTCCGAGTGCAGTTTCAACCTCTGCACTTCGTCTTCTAACCGATCAATGTGTTCTTGCAGACACTGACCATCCAACTGCTTCGTTAAGTCTTCACTCCTCGCAGTTTGTTGTGAAATTATTTCTTCAAGTTCCGATATTACCCCGGTTAGTTTGTCCTCACGGGCGGTCTTCGCTTCGACTTCCGATTCCAAATCACGAATTATATCGCGCAGCACGAATATTTTCTCTATAGCCTCTTGCTTTTCGGATTCTATTTCATTTTGCTTAAGTTCGCCTGCCTCGATCACTTTGGTCATGTCGCGTATTTGCATTTCGAGTCGCTCCACCTATATATATCGAAGAAAATAATTAGCGACAACCCTTAGTCACGCCGAAAATTTACCCATGTTGAAATTATCACACATTAATTGAAGGTTATACGCAGAAGTGATTATTGAAACAGGAAAGCTCCAGTTGCATTTGCAACCGATTGCCAAAAATAACTTTAGTTTAAAATTAGCCACCCTCCTCGTCTTGGCTTTATTTTAAGGTAACTATAAGATAAACACAAATATGTTTAGTAAAATGTAGAAGAAAGTAAAAAACGAAACTGTTTCGGTACAAAAATAGATTGCGCCACATTTCGCCGGCAGACTCAACTTCCTCATTTTTAAAATAGTTTCCAGTTTTTTCCCCTTTTTCAATGTTGGAATGCGCATTTTTATGTGCGGCACTCCTGTTTCAAACTTGTAGAGCAACAATAATCAGGGTAGGTAGACCGTCATGCCCGACTCCAATTTTTATCAGTGCATTATCTCAAAACTTCACCACTATATCATTTTAGCAAATGCGAGAATATATGGTTAATCTTTACCCTTTAGACAAAAAACCAAATGAACAGACCCAGAAGGAAGAAACTTGAGCAGAACAAAAGAAGAGGTGTTAACTTAATGCCCATTTAAAATGTATTGCTCCCCTGATCCAAACTCTATTTTACTAAGGTTTAAACAAAAAAAGAACACAAACAGAGAGAGTGTGTAATTAAGTGCCACAATTACAAATTATTTGCTCCTTTCCATTTAACTCCAAATCTTAAGTGAGCAGAATAAAAGCAGGGGTGGTATACAGGGTGAACATTGTGTTGTCTGGAACACTGAATATATCTTCAAACCCATAGTTTTTTTAAAAAAGCTTTTTATGGTATTCAAAATTATAAAAAATTTGCTATCTACGTACTTTCAATTTCTGATCAGTGGCGTACTTCTGCATGGTCAAGGGAGGAATGTGTTTGTATGTAACAGTAACTGATTGATGATTCATTATATATTATGTATATTAAAGAGTAGGTACGCTTTTTTGGATAAAGCAGGCGTAAAAAACTTATATTATACATTCAAAATTAAGAGAAAAACTCAAAATAAGATCAATAATGTTGTGTTAATTTACTTAATAATTCCACTAGTTTGAAGATGTTTTTTATGTTGTCATATTTAAAAAAGGGTTCTTTCTTTAATAGTACTTCATGAAAAATAGTACTTTCCATTACAAGTGACCCTTTTAGTTCTGTAGACGCCCGCCACTGCAAATAAATTTTAAGCATATAGGTTTACTTATACATTTTAATAATTTTTGATACAATACATTTCTTTGACATAACTAACAAAAGAATAACGCAAACTAGTGGAATCATAAAATTATTCTTCTCTTAAATTTGATTATATAATATAAAGTTTTTTATAATGCTATATCCAAAAAGTTTACGCTTTAAGAATATATAACGAAAACTAGTAGCCTTTGAAAAAATTTTGACCCCCTTCACTATGCAGAAGGACGCCACTGACCACAAATTTTAAGTACGTAAATTGGTAGCAAACTTTTTGTAATATTGGATGCGATAAAGAGTTTTTTGTTTTGAAGATATATCCAGTGTTCAGTTGCAGACAAAATGTTCACCTCGTCTAATTAATTACCAATCTAATTCCCCCACCTGAAATATATTGTGTTCCCTGTCTTACACCCTGCGTTAAGAACGACTTATCAAAACGTACGATTTTTACTAACGTGTTCTCAACCAAACTCTCACATCACAGGCTCGAATTGTAGTTCGTTCTGCTCAAGCGCATTTCACATCTCCTAGGTACCCTGAAGTAGTGTTTCTAAAAATCTCTGGAGGAATTCATATCTATTAGTATTGTCATTCAGACCTTTCATTTTCTCTTTAAGAGTTGCTCCTTTTGACACCTTTTCTCGAGATAATCGGACTGACTCCGCTAATAAATACTTTCAGAGTTCTTTTTCGACACTCGGTTTTAGATATATTTGAAATTTTGACGCCTTTGACAATCGGATTTGAAGTTGGCAGTGATACATCCTTTCATTTTCCCTTTGAGAGTCCCATTTTTTCTTCTTCCTCCTGGAGTCCACAATCCTAGGATTGGTTGGACGCAGTCGTCAACCCTTTCCTATCCTGCGCTAATCTTTTATAGCGTGTGGGGTTGACGAAATTCGGTCTTCCCAGTACTTATCCACTATCTAAACCATGTACGAAATCCACTTGAATAACTTCATTTGAAACAATTTTTTGGGAACGTTGATAAACAGACGTTTTTACTAAGCCCTATTTTAGTGTGTACAAAATACATTTGGAAATGGTTGGAAAATCTTTCAATAATTCCCTTGTCCAATGTTGCCAAGTTTACACTTTCATCTAGCTAGCTGTTAACTCGAATTTTTAGACATTTCCATTATGTTTATGTTAAAATCACATAAAACATTTTAGACATCTCCTACAAGGAAATGAAAGAATTTCCCGCGCACTTAAAATAATCACCTGGATTACGCTGCAAAGTTGAAGTGTATAAAAATTAAATTTAACAGTGTTAGTACTAGTTTGTTAATCGATCCAACAAGACGAGTAACAAGCGTAAAACAAAAGCATAAGCGAAGCGGTGAACTTACATTACAAACAGAGATGGTCTTGAAGTTACGACAGCGTGAGTTAACAGCACCTACGTCTTCTTCCTGCTTCAGCCACCAAAATAACATGCATAAATTATATTAGTGCGATTGTATGTGTGTAGGTATAATTAAATTTCTGTACATACTACATAATCGAAACAATCTGTATCTAACTATTTTTAAGCGGTAATAAAAAGTATGCAAGTGCAATCAAATAGAAAACCTTGACTTTCTCAAGCTTTAAAGGCATCAGGGTCCCGCCCAATTCCATGATTGGACTGCGCCAAAGCGGAACAAAGGTATGTAACATTGTAACAAAATAAAACAAAATACACAAAACTTAACAAACGGGGCTGATTTTTCATGTTTCAGTTATCTGAGAGTTAATTTTCATGAAAGTTTTAAAAATATTTCAAACGTTTTTGGAATTTTTTTTTAATCTTAAAATCCAATTTGAATATTTGTTAATTTTTGTATGTATGTATGTACAGGGTGGCGCATGCCAGTTTCCCCATGAAGTGGGAGGGAAGTGGGATATTATGTTCCGATTGTAATATATGAGTAATGTTCATATAATAAATTTATTTTCATGACTGAAATTTTTTTATTCTGCAAACCTGTAACGGTTTTAAATTTTACTTCTCCCGTTTACAAGGGGAAACTGACATATGCGCCACTCTGTATTTTTGAAAAGAAAATTTATTATGTTGTATTTTTAGATTAAAATCTACAGGGTGTTCCATTTTAAAAAGAATTGGGTTATCAGAATAAATATGCGAGGTCATGTAAAAGAGTTATCGGTTGCAATAGAACACCCTGTATATGTTAATCTAAAATAATCTGATTTCAATTCAAAAAAGCTTCGTGAGTCAAAAAATTTAAAAATAGTTTGTTTTTTGAATTTTTTTAAATCTTTTAAAATCTAATTTGAATTTGTTTGAACTTTTCTTGTATGTGATATACAGGATGGCGTATATGTCAGTTTCCTCATGAAGTGGGATATTATGTTCCGATTGGTTGATAACATGTAATATATGAGTAAAGTTCATATAACAAATTTGTTTTCTTGGCTGAATTTTTTTTATTCTGCTAACCTGTAACGGTTTTACATTTTACTTCTCTCGTTTAGATGGGGAAATTGACATATACTTTGTATTTTTGAAAAGATCTTTTTAGATTAAAATCTACAGGTTGTTCCATTTTTAAAAGATGAAGTTATCAGAAGAAGTATACGGGGTCAAGTAAAACAGTTATCTGCCCTAATCTAATTTTTAGCAATAGAGCACCCTGTGTATCTTAATCTAAAAACCATATTAAATTCTCTTTCCAAAAATATTACCATAAATAGTATTCCAAGAAGATTCAAGTGATTCGAAATAACACACATTTTTTTAATTCAAAATTTTTTCTTAAATATTTCAAGCTTTTTTTAAATTCTTTTACATAATATTTCTAACTTAATCTAACTTAAATTTTTTTGTATATGATATACAGGGTGGCGCATATATCAGTTTCCCCATGAAGTGGGATATTATGTTTCGATAGATTGGCAACAGTAACACTTTTAAGGTAATATGTAAAATGCGAGTAAAGTTAATATAACAAATTTGTTTTCTTGTCTGAATTTTTTTATTCTACTAACCTATAACGGTTTTAAATTTTAGTTCTCCTGTTTACATGATACAATTAACATATGCACCACTCTGTATTTTTAACTTAATATGTCATCTTTTTAAATTAAAATCTATCAGTAAAAAAGTTATCAGTGCTAACCTAATTTTTCGAAATGGAACACCCTGTATATCTTAATATAAAAAGATAGCATATTAAATTCTCTTTTCAAGAATATCACACACCATGAATAATATTCAAAAAAGATTAGTGTTTGAAAATCAAAATGTTTTTTAAATCAAAAAACGTGGGTCGATTGATGCTGTTGGTGGTATTAAGTTTCACAGAAAAGTGGCAGAGGGTTGCAAAAACTGCAAGTCTCAATTTCTCTCTAATTTTTTTTTAATAAAAAAACTGATTACCATAAATTAAAATTTTGCAATTTGCATTAAAAAAGAATTTAATGAGACCCCAGAAGATTAAAAAAAATTCAACAATTTTTTGCAAAATTTTAATTTAGCTTAAATCATTTGAAGTTTTTTGATTAAAGAAAATTTAGATTAGTTTTTGCAACCCTCTGCCACTTTTCTGTGAAACTTTTAAGATACCACCAACAGAATCAACCGACTTACGTTTGGTTCTGAGATACAGGGTGAAAACAAAAAGTTTGACTTTCTGAGATGTTATCATATCTTACTACTCATGTAAGATTGAAAAACATAAAAACGACTGATTTTGTTGGTATTTTTTAAATGCAACACCCTGTATATCTTAACGTCAATTTTTGCATTCTTTTTCCTGATTACATTGATGTATCACCGATATTTTTTTGTGTAATGATTCAGAGTGTTCCTAAATATGATGTAAACACGGAAGATTCTAATTTTATTTTATTTATTTTACGACTAAAAGTTCATATATAGGTTCGCAAACGCTTCGCTACCGATTTCTGGCAGTTTTTGAAATATTTCACTCAAGTTTGGAATATACGTTACCTTGAAGGGCTTATATCATTGGTCATGTCATTGGCAGTGAGAATCTACAAAGTGTTGTTTTTTCAGGGGTCATGTTCCATTTTCTAGCCTTACTGAACTGAACTTTTTTCGTATCTGTGACTGTTATCGAGAGGTAATTAAAAACCAATTTTCGGTAGTTAGCTAAATGAAAGTATAATTCTTCAAATGGTCAAATGGCTTTATTTGAATCATGTCTTGTTTTTATTAGTTTGACAGTTGAAAATTGTATCTTGTGTTTGCATATTAAAAATTAAAGGTTTAGAATTGTTTAGATTATAGAGTGTACAGTAGAAGTATAACACCCTGTAGATAGGAAACGAAGCGTTTGCAGATCTATGTTTATATGAACTTTGAGTTATAAAATAAGCCAAAGAATTAGCCCACTTCTCCTGTACATTTTACTATATCATATTTTTCAAAATTTTGAAATGACATGTTCCTACGGTCAGCCATTTTTTTTATTGGTATCGGCTGTCGTTTTGTCATCATGGATTTACAACAAAATCTCCATGAATCCATGCCCTACTATTTAAGAACAGTAAAAAAGCAGGTTTTTATTAATTTTCATGACTAAAATTGAAAAAAAAATATAGATTGTGATGTGTCTGTGTTGTCAGGAAAAAGAATGAAATACAGGATGTTGCATTTAAAAAATACCAATTTTGGGTAAAATCTCAGAAACAGTGCAACAGAAATTGTTCTACTATGCCACTGGATTCTACATACAAATATCTAAAATAAGCAATTTTACCTTTTTTTCTATCTTACATGGGTAGTCAGATTAACATCCCAAAAAGTCAAACTTTTCGTTTTCACCCTGTATCTCAGAAACGTGCGCAAGTATGCGGGTGGTATCTGTGCTAGCCAGAGGATGCTGGCATTCTGTTTTTTTACTTTACACCATGGTTACCAACAAGATCATAATTGCAACCCTTGCAACTTTTCTCAGAACTGCAGAGGGTTCATAGTATTCAGTTTTTTTAATTCTATAGCCCCTTTACCCCTTTACCGTTATACATTGATCTTTTTACTATCTAACTTTTATTACACATCCTGAGCCTTCGCCTTATTCAAGAGATGAGTGTTCCAACGGTTAAAAAGAAACAGTTCGACAACCTCCACTAATCTTAACTTTTAAATAAGTTATTGACAATTGGGAACTTGAGAATCAAAGATGCATTTTTAATGTACCTACCTATACAGAATTTTTGGTCATACTAAAGATTGCATTTTTCATTTCAGCCTTTAGCATACCTAAGCACTATACTAATAAAAATGCAAAGACACACAATAAAAGCCCCGGGTGCCTTTAAAGCTCAAGAAAATTAATGTGTTAATAAACTACAATATTGAAAGTGTGCTAACGTGATCAAGACAATATGATCTGGCACTGCAGGCCTACGCAAAATACACACCTCATCGCTAATGTGCTCGCAACTCGCGCGATCTTTCGCGCGCTCCCGAATTTGCTCGCGCAAACATGCAATCTCTTTTTGCGCCTCGTCCCGCTCCTGCTCGCGTTCAGCGGACTGTTCCTCGAGAAAGCGACAAGTCGCACGTAACTTCTTGTTAGCCGCTTCGATCTATGCAAAGCAAAAGCACGATGCAGTAATACAAAATAGAACAATATCTACACATTTCTAACCAAAGCCGTTACTTATGCGCGCTTACCGTCGCCATTCTTCACAAACGTAGATAACTTTAAAAGCACTAACTTACGATACCAAGACCGCTAACAAACTAAACTGATAAAATGTGTTTGCTTCAGATTTGTTTATTTGGCAACACTGATTGATTTCTCCTCATTGAAATTAATGTGTTTATTTGTGCAAGGGTTAAAATTCTGCAATTAGTCAATAAGTTAATTGAATTACGCTGTATGTTTTGTTTATTAAACATTTAATTTAATTGCGTAATTAAATGAAAATTAACACTCGAGATGCGCAAAAACCCAGTTAAGACATTTAGAATGTAAGCATTGCCAACAAAGGGAAAAACTTCCATCAAAGATTTCAATATGAGAATATCCCCGCATGATTTCTCCGGTGTGTGATTTATTAGTCACCGCATGTGACAAGCGCAATCAGTTAGTCATACCAGATTGTACTATATTCACCAACTCCCCTCATAATTATCTTTTCCGAGTTTTTACAGGTTTGGTCCTTCTAGCCTGATTGAATTGTCATTAATTTTTAAGAAACAAATCTAACTTTTGTGTGGTAACGTAACGAAGATTTCTTCTATGCTTGAAGCACACCATACCCATATATTGCCAAAGAAAAAAAACCTATTCTATGCAAATATTTAAACAAATATACAATTATAAGTTACCATAGAATGATATGGTTTAAATGGGTGTTTTTTGGTTTTTATTTTATAAAAAAGCATTACTACCAAAAGTCTCTAAGTGCGTTACAGACTCTTGTATACACTGTGTCCATGATAATAGTTATCATGGGGATCTGGGAAACCATAGAGGATACAACGATGGTTAAATAGGGGAAAGTTGCGCAATTAAACCGTTATTACAATGCAGAAAATTCGGATTACTTCCGAAGATATGCCAGAAAAACCGAAATTTTGTTTTTATTTTTTCTGATGATATTTGAGCAGGTACAGATCTGAGAAAAACCAACAAAAAAACCAAAGTTGGAAACTGTTGGTTTCAACAAGATGGGAAACCCGCGCACATCGCCCTAATCGTGTGCCAAATTTCCTGGAAAATTTCCGTCAAATTTTTGCCATATCTTCTTCTCTTCCCCAATTAGACCACCTTTGTATCTTCTATGGTTCCCGAGATCCCTGTGATAGACATCCTTATCTTGGACGCGGTATTAAAATTCAGAAGGGTTTCAGTTCATGTTAGTAATGCTTTTCAGCGCTTTCTAATACCTTTACATGGTATTTTAAACATTTTCCGAATATTTATAGGTGGGTTATACAGGGTAAACGTACGTAAGAGTCTGAAAAAATAGTGGAAAGCACTTACAAATGCGATACAATGCTCTGGGGAGAGTAAATAAAGCTCTACAAAGTTCTTACGAGGTTTTGGAAAACTTTCTTGCGACCATTACTTGCTCGTTCCAGAACAGGACGAGCGTATGAAGCTACAAACGCTATAGAATGATCGAATAAGGGCGGCCGCACACGAGCCGCATTTATCAGTCGGAGCGACCACTTTCGCCGTTTTCATTGTTTTCTTGGAATTTTGCGTTAGTTCTCTTTTAATTTTTGGGAAACTTTTTGAATTTTTCTGAATTTTCCAAATATTTTGAATTTTTGAAACTTCGGTTTTCATACTTTTTGGAATTTCAATTGTCCTAATTTATTACATCAAAATTCAATTCAAATTCAGAATTTTTTAATTTTCCAAATTTTTCAGAATTTTCCCAAATTATCTCAGTATTTCATATTTGTCTTCTCCTACATACATTTGGTTAATTGAATATTATGAGTTTTTTTAACTATTGTAAACCTTTACCATGTTTATGATTTTTTTTATTTCTCTTGTTTAAATGGTTTAAGGTTTTCTGGATAATGTTTGGAAATTTTGCCAAATTTCTCGAATTTGGTATTTGTACAGGGTGGCCAACTAACAATGCGAGGTATCTGAGAATCTATCCATCGCAGAGGTTTGCGGTAAAAAAAGTTATTACTAAAACGGCCACGAGAAAAACCTGGAAAATATTTTTAAGTATCTAAAAATTTTTAAGTTTCTGAAATGACCGCTAGGGGGCGTAACTGCAATCTGGAACCTAAAAATGAAATGGTGGGGGGTATTTAAAGGTTTCAGTAAAGAACACCCTTTATCTTCGAAACAGCTGAGCCGATTTAAACAAACTCGAGTTAGTTCAAAAGAGCTATTCTTCAGCGGTTTTTGCGAGCTTGTTTAGGCATCATTTAGCTACTTTTTCATGCAAAAAAATCAAACCAACGCATTTAATTTTTTTAAGAAAATTAACCATTTCTGTCGGAATGTCGAAAAAACCCTCAAGCGGCGATATGTGAAACTAACAAAATGCCGAAGAATAACTCTTTTCAATTAACCCAAGTTTGTTAAAATCGGCTCAGCCGTTTCGAAGATACAGGGTGTTCTATACGAAAACTGTTGAATACCCCTCACCACTTCATTTTCATTGTCAAACAAAAAAGGTTCAGATTATCTTCAAAGACCGGACATTTTTTTGTTAGGTTAATATAGCGGAATTCACAGAAAAATCACTTTTTTAGATTCCGAATTGCAGTTACGCCCCCTAGCGGCCATTTCAGAAACTTAAAAATATTTTCCCGGTTTTTCTCGTGACCGTTTTAGTAATAACTTTTTTTACCGCAAGCCTCTACGATGGACAGGTTCCCAGATACAGTACCTCGCATTCTTATTTGGCCACCCTGTACACTTGGAAGTTCTATTGAACTTTTCTGAGCAATCTTGATTTTTTTATTTTACAAATTTTTCGAGAACCTTCCTGAAAGTTTAGAATTTGTATGTTTTAATGTATAATCTTCTCGCTTTTTTAATTTTTGACAATTTCTCTTCGAATTTTACAATTTTTAAAATTGGATTTGTACTTGGTAACAAAATCACAATGGACACATTTTAAATTCTTGGTAGTTTGGTGTGAAAGGAGGCTATATCTATGGAATATATATGAACTAAGGACGTAGTTATTCCGGTGGCTTTTGTAGAAATTATTATACCTCAAAGACTTATTTATTGTTCCGATATTTAACCGCAAGTATCATCGATTTCCTTTTGGCGATTCTTGTTAAATCTGGACTACTTTTGCTTTTGCTCTTTACATCATTCGAATTATTGTCTTTTTGATGTGTTAATTACGTTTTTTAGATTTGAATTACCCGAGTTGTGCAAACGTTAATTCCCACATCTTGTATGCCATGCTGTCAATACCACTCTCTTTTTGTGTTTGTAATGATTGCAGCACCCTTCTGAGCTCAGTAAGGCTGCGGTTAAACTTCTAACGTAAGAGATTCTATTTTCATTGACATTCATTCCACCCCTGAATTTTGCGCAGCAATTTTAAATTCTATAAAAAGGGGAGTGGCAAATAATAGTATATTGAAAGACAAGTGTTACAATGCGACCTATTGTAATATGACTATCTTGTGGCACGAGTGGCGACGCGAAGCGTAGCCACGAGTGTCCGCAAGATAGAAGTATTACAATAAAGCATTGTAACACGCGTTTTTCATACTATTTTTTCTATTTCGGTGCTTTAATTTAATTTAAAAAATCATAATCAGAAGCTATAGGGAACATTAGAACTAACATGTTTTATGTTGGGAACACTTTTTATGCCGTTAAGTTTTAGGTTGGCAGCGTAGTAAGACTGACATTTTGAAGTTCAAACATAGAAGTATTGTACCTACTTGTACTAACTGGTAACTGCCAACTTAAGAGATGCAGATGAGTTACCAAAAAAAACGACTATAATCACTGTCTTTGTACAACTGTGTACAAAATCATCATTGTGACACCGAAATAGAAAAAATTAATTTAAATGCGCTACATTATTAATACAACACATTACCAGAACCTTTGATGGATATTTTCCCTTCTCCCTAAACCACAAGCACCACTAAACAGAAAATACCTACCTGCTGTTGAAGATCAAGGTGCTCATTTTTCGCCTCCTCCAATTCGATGCTTAGATCTCGATTCGTGGAATCGATCGGTACCTCATCATCCGTTCGTGGTTTGTTAAACGTCAACGACAAGTTGAGGATCGCGTTGGCATCCGCTTTCAAGCGATGGAGGCAAGCCTCAAGTTCGTTTCGCATGTCTAAAGAGATGTTCGTGTCGCCGTCGGGTGTCGCCGATATGATCTTGTCAACTT
The DNA here is from genome assembly GCF_008802855.1 of Photinus pyralis. Taxonomy (NCBI): domain Eukaryota; kingdom Metazoa; phylum Arthropoda; class Insecta; order Coleoptera; family Lampyridae; genus Photinus; species Photinus pyralis. The sequence goes on from NW_022170819.1 coordinate 11,717,793, forward strand.
TAGGTGTGAAATGCACCCTCTTCTTGCCGCCAAGGTGCGAAATTGACTCGTCGTTGAGATTTAGCTCGATTTCGAGCTCGGTCAGATTCCGACCGATGTTTTTCTTCAACAATTCATCCACAAGAGTGTTATTGAGTTCGTCTTCGCACTCGCGAAAGTACTTTAAAAGCTGCGCGATTAACTGACGCAGCAACGTTGTCGTTTTCAGTAAACTGTCCCTGGAAAGCAGGCGCTAGTTGAGCGAGTGATGGTAAGTAACTAACCTTTCTTGGATGATCTCCGCTTCGTTTTCGCTCGCATCGCGCAAACTTTTTCGTCTGGCTCGTTCTACAGTTCCATTGAGAATTTTGAAGTGGTCTTCTTTCAACTTGGCAATCTCTTCTTCGTGCTGCTCCTTCAGTTCGTTAATCTCGCGTTCGTATTTTTCAACGAATTTGTTACGAATCTGCAGCAGTTCGGTGGGCCACTCCGAATCGTCGCACGTACCCGCCGCTATCGTCTAAAATAGTTATTGATGTCAAGCTGTGAACACTTGCAGATTCTTATTCTAAAAAGTACTAAATATAATGAGATTCAACGCAATTATCTTTTTTTTTAATTATGAAACCCACAGGAAGGGTCAGGTTTCTTTCAAAAAATTTTTGGGTTGAATTAAGGTCGGAGAAATTTTCATATGTACTGCTTCATGCGAATGGTGATCTAGAGTAGGTTTAATGGCGACAGCCAGACGAGATTTGATGGAATTGGTTATTGATACCAAATAGCTGTGACAAAGAGTTCACACGATTCGTCCCGTTGCGTTGGTTCCATTCGTATTTTCTATACCGCACAGCTTCAATATAGGAATAGTAGATTTCGGTTGGTTAGAGAACGCGATGAACAGTCCCAAGATTCTAGGGTTCTCTAGCCGGCGTTCTCGAAAGAGGGAAAAAGAAACAAGAGCGGCAGCTCGAGCGTAAAGGTCGTCTAAAGAATTTGGTCCCAAAAAATTTAAATTTTCACCCTTAAAAAAGTGAAGGTTGTTCTTTTATAAGCAACTCGTTCCGAGCGAACCGTGCTAAATTTCGAGTCGTCCCGTAAACAAAGTAGAATTAGTTTTAAAAGAATCGCGATAGAGTTATGGAGAAGAATAATCAAGTTTAATCGCGGAGACTATACTTTATTTCGCATTGGGAGATCTACGAACTTCGCTACTAGGCGAGATTGAATTTTGATGCGAGCTGCGCGTAGACCTTAGCGACGGCAAATAAAATCCTTTTTTGTGATCGAATCGCATAAAGCGGGTGTTCGCTTGAACAAACAGTACCCTATCCCGCAGAGCATGGCGTACAAAACCACGTTCAGGGGCAGCTGTTTCTGAAGTCGAACAACAAGAGCTAAACAAATGCTTTATGAAACACTGGGGAACATGCCCCATCACAAGAGTCAATCCTTGAGAGAAGCGCGACCATACGTAATCATGCATTCCATGACAAACTGAGATTGTGCAACATGCTAAATTTAACCTTTAGCGAATGTAAAGAGTAAATTATGTCTGGATTGGAACAAAGAGCATTAATTACGGGTTTAATACGAGGCATGTTCAATAAATACACGTTCGAACGCTGTAGCACGAATGTTAGTTTTGCTATAACCACAGAAAGTTACATAAGACGGTCGTCGGTAATGTAGGTGTCTACTGTGACAGTTTGCTCGTGATATTCGTAGGATACACAGTTGTGCGCGTTTCAGTATGGCAGGTTATATCGTTGGAGCGTCCAAGATCGATCACCGAGCAGTACCTGCTTTTTCGATCACCGTGGACCATGAGTTTAAAGACCTTCATGTTAACATCAATGCTGTCCGATACAGTGAAACTTTGACTCGCTTGCGTACAGCCATAAAGAATAAACGTCTTGCGATGCTTACGGAAGGCGTGATTCTCTTTCACGATAACGCCCGTCCGCATATCGGTAACATTATCACGTCACAGATAGCGCGACTGAGGTCGGAGGTATTAGAACACCCCCGTTATAGCTCGGTTCTGTCACCCTATGACTTCCATGTCTTTGGACTCTTAAAGAAGGCACTCAAGGGACAGCGATTCCATTTGGACGCTGAAGTCGAGCAGGCAGTTTTCACATCGTTCTGTCAACAGCCACAGGAGTGGTATGCCACCGGTATACCGCGTTTTGTGAAGCAGTGGGATGCCTGCTTATGTAGTACTGGCAATTTTGTTTAGCTTAAATGAACCGCTTATATGTAACACCGGTCGAACGTGTATTTATTGAACCTGCCTCGTAGTATGCCAATGACCTACTGCATAATATATGTATCCCTACAAAGATTAACACGAACCTGCGAGTCATTCCACAAAAATCGTAACGAGACAAATTATTCGATGAAGAAAACGCCAGAGCGATCCCACAGGTGAAGTCCGAGAGCGAGAGCTGTTCGATGTTTCAATTGTGCGTCCGAGGAACATTATTCCAATGAATGCCCGCGTCCGAAAAAGTACAATGCATGTTTTAAATGTAAACAGCCGGGTCATACAAAGGACAACTGCACGACACGGCGAGCACACCCAGAAATGAATGTTGTGCTGAAAATACAACGGCAAAAGCGAGCACTTCCAGCAGACACAGCGTGATGAATATCAAAAACCCCCGGGTGGGAGATAGCGTTGGAAAGTTCCTCCGGGAAACAAGAATTAATGGCACCGATTAAGGCAATGGTTGACGCAGGTAGCTCAATATGTACGGCTAAAGCAACCGTGTTTGAACAACCGGGAAGTTTGCGCCTTTAGTAACGAGTGTAGTACACTGTACGAGAATCTCGAAAACTACCATAGACATTGACGGTGCACGAGGTATTTGCAGTACCCGATGAAGCGCAACCCATGGAGGTGCTAATAAGGCGAACGATGACGAGATGGAAAAGATGGTTTATTTTGGTTAAAATTCTAGTTCTCTTGAGATTTTGAGACACCTGCCAGTGAGCAGAATTTATATCGATGAAGCTAAGATACTTAGCGTCGCGAAGTTAATCAAGGATGATTGATACATATGGTAAAGGGTAAGCGTCTTTTTTTGTTGCCGCATTCAGGTGTGGGTAATCGACTCAGAATCGAGGCGTACAATCTTAACTAGACATACTGGAGAGTACCATGGACTATAATACACACGGTTCAATAATGTTGTCCTTCAACATTTTGTTGAGCTCTTCATCAATGATTTGTTGCTTAATTGGCGAAACTGGGTAGTAACGTTGCTTTATTGGCTTTGTTCTGGGAAAAAGTCTTCAATATAGTCACTTTTTCTGCAGTGGCAACACAACAATTTCCTCGTACGGGGACAACTGTGAATGGTATAGCCCATTGTTTGGCAATTCCAGCAAATTAATTTAGAACTTGTTACTAAGTGTGCAACCTGCGTGCGGAATTCACTAAGGCAGGCCAATAGTAAAACACAGAAATCAAAATCTTGTCATTACACAAACATCCGTCGCCCTCCAACTTCAGCGCTAGGTTTGCGACAGACTTGACGTTGTTTAGTCGCCTCGTACGAAACGCAGTGCCTTCTGCAGTAGAGTTATTCTTTTCCGCCGCTACCTCGGCCGCTACACGTATACAGGGTGCTACATGACCGCATGTAAAAAAAATTAGGTGATAGAGGGGATCAAGATAAGCGCTTTTTCCAAATAAACTGAGGGTCCAACGTGTTTCGTTTGGGAGCCACCCCCAAAGAAGTGGTGAAATTTGGATTTCTTCTTTAATTTTTTTCTCAGTAACCATACCAGTTACAAAGATGGGTGGCACGTAAAAAGTAAATTTAAGATACAATTTAAGCATTTTTATTAATTAATTAATTAATCTCATTTTCCAAATATTTGAGGTTAGGAACGAGATTTAGAAAAACGGTTTTCACTGGCCTCTTTGGATGTTATTTGGCTACTTTTTCATAAAGGAAAAGTCATATCATTCCATTTGATTTTTTTAGGATTTTGGGTCATAGTGTCAAAACTAGCCCCCTGGCGGAGAAGAATTCAACTAACTTAACTATATTTTGGTTGATTATCATTGCCCAAGGAATGATATTTTCAACCATACCAAATTTGTTACAATCGATCAAACGGTTAAGAAGTTAAACCAGGTTATTGCTCCCCACGCCATCTTTGTTTTTGAAATAACTGAGTTTTGCTTTTTACGAAAATGATAAACTGGTTCTCTTTAAAAATGTGAAAAAAAATTTTTTAGTTTATTATGCGAAATTTAAAGAAAATACAATTTTAAAATTTAAGATGGCAGTTATGCCCTCTGTTGGTCATTTTTAGAACTTGAAAATATTTTCCAGCGATTCTTCATGACCGATTTACACAATAATTTTGTTTACCCCTAATCATATGACGCACGGTTCTCGAGATATGGCCGAGGAACAGTCTTATTGGGTCACCCAGTACATTGGAGCAAGGTAAATACAAAATGCAATGACAGATTTGACGTTAAGGATGTCAATTCAGATACGGCAATTACAATTGGCAGCACTAAGTTGTGCGTGTTGAAAATTCAGCCAATTAAAAATGTTCATTTAAATTTGCCGGGATTTTTTTGGAAGGAGGTTAACTGCATCTGTTGGGTGAACAGATAATAGTACCAACAGTTAAAGATCGGCACCTACATTACCAATACTGCGTTACCATGTAGCTGGCGCATTGGTTAAACCAAAGGGCATTCTACGAAAACCTATGCAAACCTCTACCCGGGACGGTGAAGGCTGTACAATCTCGAGAAGATTCAGCAAGAGACCCCTGCCAGTGAGCAGATTTTATATCGATCAAGCTAAGATACTTAGCGTCGCGAAATTGATCAAGGATGATCGATACATAGGGTAACGGGTAAGCGTCTTTTTTTTTGCCGCATTCAACTGTGGGTAATCGACTCAGAATCTAGGTGTCCCATCTTAACTAGACATATTGGACTATACACACGGTTCAATAATGTTGTCCTTCAACATTTTGTTGAGGTCTTCATCAATGATTTGTTGCTTAATTGGCGAAACTGGGTAGTAACGCTGATTGGCTTTGTTCTGGGATAAAGTCTTTTCTGCAGTGGCAACACTGCAATTTGCTCAGACGGGGACAACTGTGAATGGTACGGCGCATCGTATGACTTAGGGGTAAAAAAATTATTGGGTAAATTGGTTATGAAGAATCGCTGGAAAATATTTTCAAGTTCTAAAAATGACCACCAGAGGGCGTAACTGCCATCTTAAATTTTAAAATTGCATTTTCTTTAAATTTCGCATAATAAACTAAACATTCTTTTTTCACATTTTTAAAGAGAACCAGTTTATCTATCATTTTCATAAAAACAAAAACTCAGTTATTTCAAAAACAAAGATGGCGTGGGGCGTTCAATTGTTTTTGCAATAACCTGCTTTAACTTCTTAACCGTTTGACCGATTGTAACAAATTTGGTATCGTTGAAAAGAGCATTCCTTGGGCAACAAGAATCAACCATATAGTTAATTTAGTTGCATCCTTCTCCACAAAGGGGCTAGTTTTGACAATATGACTTTTTCTTTATGAAAAAGTAGCCAAATAACACCCAAAGTGAAAACCGTTTTTCTAAATCTCGTTCCTAACCTCAAATATTTGGAAAATGAGATTAATTAATTAATTAATAAAAATGCTTAAACTGTATCTTAAATTTACTTTTTACGTATTTCCGGTATTTGTCGATCAACAAAAAACATCGATTTAAGTCGATATTATGATTAAATGATCACAAAAATTCGATATTAGGATACTTGCAATAATGCTTATTGATTGTAATGGAACTCTACTTAAAACGCATTTTCGCACCACCCGCACCCACGGAATTTTTGGAATCAAATTTGTACACTTGAATACTGTGATCCAAGGTTGGTATATTACAGGTTGCCTCGTAACTATCGACCAATAGCAATCGAGGCGCGAATACGTCACTGGTATCCCACGATTTAAACGAAATAATAAATGCATGCAGCCATACAGCTGGAAAATTTGATGCGTAGCTATTGTTTACAGTTCTTTGATGATGTTTGAATCGTTTAACTACTGAAACACAAATATTCATTTTATATTTTAAAATTTAGTAATTATAAATCGTTATATAATACAGTCAATCTTCGTCTGATGTACCAGTGTTTACCGTGAAAGATAAACAGCTTCATCTAACAATCAATTGCGTAGTCACAGTTTATATTGTCTCTACACTTAAGTCTTCGATTTGTAGATGAGATAGGCGGTATCAACGAGACCATATGATCCTCCTGCTTCGGTCAGTTTTAAACACGTTCATCTTCTGCCGACCCGCTTTTCCCTAAAGCATCATTTTCTTTCATTTTCCGTAAATATCGTGACCGCCAATCAACAATGTTGCTACGTTCCATCAATAATTGAAATTGAAATTAACATTACCTAATTTAGGTATGAGTTTTATTGATTTGCCGTCACAGCAGCAGCTAGCTCTGTAGCCTTTTCCAAAGGAAATGCCCACATACGGCAGCTTTCTGTTTGTCAAAGAATTCCACGACCCTTTTAATAATATTTCTAGGTTCTGAATGCACAGGTTCAATATTTATAACCTTACGCGTATGTCATATGACAAGTAATGACAAGGTAACGAAATTTGAGTGGCTACCAGTGACGTCACGAGCAGACGACTTGATCCCCATTATTGCAGTTACGAGGCAACCTGTAATATACCAACCTTGACTGTGATCGACATATCAAATTTTTTGTGATCATTTAATCATAATATCGACTTAAATCGTAATTTTTTGTTATTTGCGACATTTTCAATGAACTAGATGCGTAATTAGATCACTCACTAGTAGGCGGGGGACACTTTGTAAACCGACGGCCCAATCTTCAAATGAGTATAACTTTTGTTTGAAAAGTTATTTTAAAAAACTGTTCGACAATTTTGTTCCTTAACTCATCAAGTATGTACACAACAAATTTCGTGGAATTCTCTCCATTTTCGTTGTCCGGCCAAGAATTGCAGTTGTACTTTTTTTTCGAATTTTCAAAAACTAATTTCAGATTCGATATTTTCATGTTCAAAAACCCCCAGATACCAAATTTCGTCGAAATCAGAATTTTTTTTCGCACCCCCAAGTAAGGGTGCGCCCTTTCGTGGTAGGAATTTTGGAAATTTTTTTTCAAAATCGGATAGGGCATAGGTACCCGAAAACCTATTAAAAGACGTGCCACCCATCTTTGTAACTCATGGTTGCTGAGAAAAAAATGAAAGAAGAAATCCAAATTTCACCACTTCTTTGGGGGTGGCTCCCAAACGAAACACGTTGGACCCTCGGTTTATTTGCAAAAAATGTTTGTCTTGATCCCCTCTATCACCCGATTTTTTTTTACATGCGGTCATGTAACACCCTGTATACCTATTTACAAAATCGAAAAAATTTAGGACCGCACTGGCAAGTACCATTACAAAATATAATACCACTAGTACCTTATAAAGTTAATTGTGACAATCTCTCGCTATTTATACCACCTCACCAATGTGTATTATTTATGGATGAAAACACACCACACCGCTCCTCTGTAGAAATCTGTAATTTCTTCAATCAGTTGATTAGTTTAATAATGTAAAAAAACATTATTATTATATGGCGTTGAATCACTTTATATTGAGTACTCTTTCTTATACTAAAGAAAGAAACATTAAATACCTGCACTTGGAGCTCTAAAGCATTCAATATGTCAAACTTAGCCATCGTGACTTGTTCCTGCAATCGACGTTCATAGCTTTGAACGACCTCTTCCAATTCAAACTCGCCCGAACTCGCCTAGTTAGTAACGGAGCATGCAATAACGACATGAACAAATTAGTTACAACATAGAAACAAGACAGCACACAACACTGCATGCACAAGTTCCTTAACTTGAGTTGGGCACTCTGCATACTGCATGTATCATTTGAATAGAACTGAGCGGCCAGTATACAGTGTGTCCACTAAAAGATAAAATCTTACCACTTCCTGAACGGCCGTATGAATATTCAATTCCGCATTACGCAAAGCCTCCTCCAATTCCGATTTGAGAGAATCGATTCGTTCCATGTTCTTCGTATTTTGAACCTCGATGCGATTCTCGTAATCCTCCCTTAGAATTTCGAGTTCGGCGTTACACTTATTTTTGAACGCGGACAGATCGAACTTGAACACCTGCTGCAGGTTGCACTTCTCCAAGCTCGTTATCAAATCGGCGTGATCTTCTTGACTTATACGTTCTAAGTCGTACTCGGCTAGCGTTTTCACAATATCCGATAGGTCTTGTTTTAGTTTGACGCAATCGCTTTTTGTAAACGCCTTAAAATTGGGTTTGGGTGGCTCGATTTTCGGTAACTCGATGTGCAAGTGGCTGGAATCGCCACCTGGGCCTGAAGGTAGATGCGATCCGGTGAAGTGAAAGTCTAAAGACTCTGAACATAGACTTGATTCGGACATTTTACGACTATGTTGACTGAACACCTCCTCCGAATAGCTGTGTAATAAAAATCGGTGTTAAGACAATTGCGTGTACATGTCTGATTTAAACGAATGCTACTTACATTGTATCCTTCCTGATTTGTGATAAGTAATGCAAATTAGAAAAGCGTTTAAGGTACCATGAATGTATACTCACTTTTTTTCGACTTCCGCGCATTTCTTCTCAAAATAAGTCCGAAGTTCTTCCATTTCCTTTGCGTGTTTCGCTTCCAATTCTGTTCTAAGTGCGACGACATCGTCGGGATGGCAATTCATACCATTTAACAGTTCCTTTAGCTTTGCGATTTCTGCTTCGTACCCCATTTGTTCGTTCTCCAATTTATTCTAAAATTTTAGAGTTGAGCAATGCAAGCTACAGTGACTATACTACAAACAGTGGCGGCAATCGATTTTTATTGGCCTGACTAATCACGTGGTATACGGTCCCCATCAAAGGAAAATATTCTTTGTTTACTTTTTATCAGCGAGTCTGTTGTATTTGGATTGACTCGTTTAATCGACCTTAAGCAAAACATTTGAATTTCGTGTTCTAACAATACAAACTTGCCAAAAATGTTGCCTCATAATGGCGGATGGGCGGAGCTAACCGCTGCTTCTCGCCACTTTTTGTAGTATAGGGTCACTGTAATGCGAGCCTATGATAATGAGTGCATTAATTTTCGCCTGAAATTATCTCCACAACTAAGAAAGCGCAGTTGAGCCTAAGTATCCTGTCTTTATCAGATGCACCTAGCGTTAAAATATCTCCGCATTAAAGAAAATGTATTTTACGCAACTCTGCGCATGCGCACATTTGCTGTGCGAGACCGGTCTTAAATTTTCCTTCTTTAGATGATGCAGCTATCGTTAAAATTTCATGTAATCTGCTCGTCTAAGAAAGTTGTTTGTGCAGATGCGTGCAGATGATTTTCGCCATGGCTTTATTCAACAATAAATACAACTTACCTCCAATTTTTTCAACTCAAGCTGATGTAATCTGTGATGCTCCCCCATATGGGCCTCTACGTAAGCGTTGATAGACTCCTTAACCCCTCGCATCAGCTCAATCTGTGGCGCATTGAGGGTCCTCTCCAGCGATAAACATTCTTTGTCCAAGTTCAAAATTGATTCGTCTCCTTGAGGTTCGTCCGAAGATTGCTGCAAGAAGTTTTTCGTAAAGATGCAATAACAACCACCTATAGGTACAAGTAATTACTATATTCTGGTCGTTGTAACGTATTTACTATAGCAATTGCAATATTTAAATGAACATTTCTGCATTCATGTGATGTTTATTAATGCGCCGTAATAATCCAATCGTCCAGTCAAACAAACTTTTGAATTTTGAAGTCCAGAATTTTCCGAATATTTTGAATTTTTTAAACTTTGGTTTTAATTCTTTCTGGAATTTTTCAATCGATTTTTTTACAAACTTTTCGAGAACGTTCCCGAATGTTTAGAATTTGAACTTTTATCCTCAACTTTCGTACGTAATTTAATATTTTAGATTTTTTAATTTTTCAAATTTTGTTTAATTTCTCTACAAATTTTTGAAAATCGAGTTGTTCAACATAAATAAAACTGCCAAATTGAAATATTTTTATACACTTATAATCCAAGTAAGTACACATACGAATTTTTCCAATTTTCTTAATGCTATATTTTTTAATTTTTTTATTTTCCCAAATTTTTATAATCCGAATATTACTGAACTGTTTTCTTCTTTGTTTGTAATAATTTTACATTTGTTTTACTTTGTACGCTATTCAAAGTTTCTGAATTTGCCGAATATTTTTAATTATTTAAACTTTTAAGTTTTCATTCTTTTTTAATTGTATTTAATTTTTAAAATTTTCCTTTTTTCCCTATCTATAATTTTTCCATTTTCGACACTTTTAACTTATATTTCTATTAATTGTTATTGCTATCAAAAAAATAATATAGGGGCCATGTGGTCCTTTTGAGTCAAACTTAAAATGGTAAAGTCAAAACTTGTAAATTTTCGCTCAGAATGATACTATATATTTATACAGAAGTTTCTTTGTAATGATTGGTGAATAATATGCGGTTTTGAAAATAAATATCTGGAATCAACAAAGTTATCGGATCTAATCTAATTTGTTAATAAAACACCCTGTACATATTAATCTAAAAAGATATTGACCTATAAGACATTAAATTCTCTTTCCAAAAAGGATTCCAGTTTTTTTTAATATCTTGAACTCGATCTTGAATCACTTGAACCTCTTTTAATTTTTTAACTCTTTTTTCAATCTCCATGAATCTTTTTTTAATTTTCCCGAATCACTTGAACCTTTTTTGAATTTTTTAATTTGTCGAATACATATTTTGAATTATTAAAATTTGTCGGTTACATTCTTTTTGAATCTGAATTTTTCCAATATACTTAATTTTGTGAATTTTTTTCTTTTTTTTCCCTATCTAAGTACAATGTTCCATTTTCAAGACTTTTATATCAAAAATCAAAAAACCTGCGTACATTTAGGTGAAATGATTTAAAATTTCTAAATTCTTCCAAATTTTAATATTTTTGTACATCTAATATAATTTCAAAGTAAGAAATTTTCGTTTTTTTAGCTATTTTTTAATTTGTTTAATTTTCTGGAATATTACTGAGCTTTTTTCTCTTTCGTACAATTAAAATTCTTTGAATCTCTGTTCTGATCTTAAATTTCTGTGTATCTTAAATGTTTGAGACACATAATTTTACATTGTGTGTTGTTTTGTGTGGATTTTTTAAAGTTTCATAATTTGTCGAATATTTTCAATTGTTGAATCTTTTCAGTTTTCAATCTTTTTGTATTTATATTTATATTTTTACAATTTTCTGAAATGTTTTAAATTAAATGTTCTAAATGTTAATTTTTGTCAATGTTACCAAATTCAAAAAGGTTTCAGTGATTCAAAAAACTCATAAGATCTTGGAATTTTTTTACTCCTTTTTGGAGTAATTGTTCCGTTCTTCAATGATCTAAAGTTACTCTAGAGTTTAGACCATAGGGTGCATCAGGCCATCAATAATAATAATAATAATACATAATGTAAACAATAAATCTCTACAACAACTACACCAAGAAGGAAAAGCGAACGAACTATTACAGTTTATTCAAGAGGTAAATATCTACAGTAAGATATAAAGGCTGAGAAAGGATAGAAATGGATATGTACTTACCTGTCAAATAAAGATAGTACTGATTAAATACTTCCCTGCACCGCTGATGCGGCTTGTCAAAAGACTTGCGAAACATTACAAAGACCTTATTAAATCAACCACTTACAAAATGCTGTGTGTCTATCCCAATACCATCAGTTGTATCACCATCTGGCAAAATGGTTCCGGTGACTACCGGCTCGAGAGTGTCAGTTTGAGCAGAACAATCCCTTATGGGAACCAACGCACCCTCCTTCTTCTTCCCCAGCAAATCGGACGTATGGGCTAGCTGTTTTTGGAGTACGGCGATATCGGTTGCCAAACTCTGGCTGTCTCGTTCTAGCTGCACTCGTTCGTCACACGACCTTTTCAATGCATCTGTCAGCTGTTGGATCAAGATGTCGCGATGCTGCAAGTCATCGTCGTACTTTACGATCTAGAAAATGAATCTATAAGTCTAGGCACGACCATCGAAGCGCTTACCTTTTTGTAATACTCTTCGGGAAAATTTTTATAGTCTGTAGTCGAAGTGTTTAAGCTCGGTGTGGATTGAGCACTCGAGTTAATTTCTCTCCAAGATTCCAACTCGGAGGTCAACGCGTTGATTGTCGTTTCCTTCGCGTTGATAATCTCCTCGAGCTGTTTCAATTTTGAGGTGTCCCCGAGAGTGCTGTAAACGTTGGGTTTCGTGCCGTACTCCTCAAGAAAACTATCATTTAAATTAACATCTTTAAACAGATTAAAGCTATTCTCGTTTGAATCCGTGTGGTGCAGGGTGTGTTCCGAATCGGATTTGAATTCCTCGCTCCGAAGGATTTCGTTTAAAATACTTTGTACATTACTTTGACTATCTACATTCGTTTTAGTTATCACATGTGGATCGGTACTGTTACTAGAATCTAATGGTGAGGGTTTATTCTCGTGCGATATATGTTCTGTGTTTTCGTCGGACGACAAGTTTTCAAATAATGACAAGTTTGACGGGACGTTCGATATCTCAATTTCTTGAAGTGATCTATCATTTTCAATGCTCTCACTGTGTGAACTTAAATGTTCGGATATAACACTACTCTCCGACTGGACGTCTCCAGTATGTTGTTTGGGTGCATTTTCTGACAAGGGTGGGGATGCGGACAATGAAGTATCACTTTGGGAAGCCGAAGCACTTCGCGGTGAATGTTTGTGTTTTTCTTTTTTCTTTTTGTAGGCAGTTAGCTGGAAATAGGCAATTATAATTAGAATGATTTAAGATGGGCTATAAATAAAGTATACCTTTTCACGGCCAGCTTCCACTTTTTTCTTGCGGTCATCTTCCATGTTTTAAGTTATTCGTACACATAACATGTTAAAACACTGCGCAGTTTTAAAAATGAAGAAATATGCCTTTTGTACACGTACAAAATTATATTAAAAAGCTAAAAACAAGGTTATAAATGGCCATAATTCACAATAAGGTCGATAGATGGTTCTCATTTGTTTTGAATTTGAAATCGCTATGACAACATGTAACGTTTTATTTTGAGCGGTAATTTTAAATTCAGGATTCATTAACCGAGATAGCGCTAATCGTGATAAGGCATGAGCAAGTCTCAAGTCAGTACCTATTTCGAATACATCTATTTGAAATACGTCTTTAAAGTAGAAAATGGCATTTTTTATTTGATGTTTTAAACAGACTCTTTCCTTCTCTAGGTTTTAAATAGGGTTGATAAAACTACTTTCTTTTTCTTATTTTAAATAGAATACCAATAATGGTAGGTGTAACAATTTGCGCTATCTATCGATATCTAATCTGTCATTTCTACTGATTAGTCCTTTGAGTTCTTAATTCACTTCTTGCTTGGTCCTCTATCGGTAACCGATTCCGCGCCATAAACCGCGTTCGTTGAGTGAGAATTATAAAGAGGCGCAACTTCATTAATTTAGATGAGTCTTTATTCAGGCACCGACAAATATAGATACGCATCTGATGTTTCCTTCGTAAAGAGTAGTCGATTTCCGCAGTTGTAGCAGCGTTCATGTTGTTGAGCGACGTTTAAGATCAAAGTCGGACACCACACTCGCACCCTCTCCCTGTCGACGGTGGGGTCCGAGAATGGGAACCTTCGGCGAGTGAGATGGGGATGTGTCGCAATTTTACATTAGATAGTGGGGCCATTGTTAAGTGTAGCAGCAGATGATCCATAAAGCGCTAGAATGTTCTGCATCAAATACATTAAAGTGACACGTGACTCGCAAAAGCTTTCGAATAATACGAAAAAGACTTAAACAAAAGAAATCCTTAGTGCATTTATGCATCCCGTACGCTTCATGAAGACTTAAGGTGGAAATGCACTAGGCCCTAGGGAGTAGCAGTCGCGCCTTGTCACGACTAGAACCGTCGCGATCTCGCAACTAGAGAGTCGAGCGCTCGACCAAGAGCGATTACAACCAAGTGTTGGTAGGGCGTTCGACGGGACTGCGCCGCGCCCACCAGTTCCAAATGCGTTCATGAAGATTAAAAACAATACAACGAATATAAACTGGACTAGGCATGTTGGATTTCACGAGTTTTCTACATATTGAATCACTATAATGTTTCTATTTTTTGTATATCAACCATATGCATATTTTATGTTGTCGCAAATTGATTACTCTTCTCAAATATCGTAAAAAAACATAAGCATTGCATTTGAAAAACAAAAGTGCCATTGATTTCCGGTTAAACCGGAAGGTATGCCGGAAGTTTTAGTATGCGATCGGATAACATCGTAATATCATATAAAATTATATTTCACACATTTTTCGTATCTCGCCAAATAAAAGAGATATTGAGGTGGCCCTTGTATATGAGACGCGCTAAGAACTCGATTCGCAATTAAAGCAGGCACATTTCTGTACCCGAGAGCGCTGTTTTCAAACCAGCGTACGGTTATGCATGATTTCATTTTCTCTACACAAAAGCACGTCAGCACAAGATCAACGAAAGGAACTATTTCTGGTAGCAGAACCAGCGACGTCCCGACTTCAAAATACGTCGTCACCAAAAATTCATGAAATGCATGTCTTGGTCCCCGAGATAAAGCCTTTGGTCTTAATTATCAGCGATCTTAGTGCAGATTTTGTGCTAAAAAAAAGATAAATCAATTTAGTACAAAAATACATCAAACCCATCTACGGATAAGTTTAGACGTAAAATGATAAATTGCAAGTACCTAAAAAACATGAAAATGCCGCGGCATCGTCTACGATTAATTTAACAGGAAAAATTGGCGGTGAGAAGGCAAGCAGAAAAGTTATAATTATACAGAGGGCCCCACTGTTCGTATCCTTACGCACCGTCGCATCCGGCAGCGGGCACGAGATAAGAAAGGAACAGATACAATGAACGATCGAAGCTGTATTAGGTGCTTTCTTAACAGTATAAACGGTTAATACAATCATGCAGGGATAATCTACTCTCTCACAAACACAAAAATAAATATAGAATATCAGCATTTAATGTAAAATGTTAATATAATAACAAACTGGGACATGTAATTTAAAGAAAAAAAAAGGATACATTAATCACTACCTGTAATTATACTTTGCAAAACAAAAGAAAGAAAGTATGACAAAATGGCTGCAAGTGTAGTAAAATTCAAAAACGGTAAGTGTTAAATTGCAAATGCAAGAAGTTAGTTTTAAATGCTTTTAACTATTGAACAGGTAACAGAGGAACTAATTAGCAAAACTAGGATTGGCAACGCAGGTATCCCCTAGTATAGGCTATAACCATGTACTGTCATACTGAATGTGAATTCCTACAGCACGTTACTCGAGCCATTGAAAAACAATAACCCATAGACAAAGCACATTCGACTGCCTGTCGAAAAAAACCCAGTTTCCAGCATCTGCACAGAACGACAGTCAAAAGATTTATCACGATTGCATGTATACAGAGCGTTTCTTGTTTTTTCCCATAGTACTAGGGTACTAGCTATACTGCTGCGTAAAGTTTGTTGTCTAACCGTAGGGGTATGTCACCAAAATTCAAATTTTAAGTAATTACCAATTTGCGACATGAAATTTAACACTGAAAATCGGACAAGAATCTCAAACCAGTGCAGAACGGTCTGGGACTTTTTCAAAAACATCGAATAGACGTTGGTATACGGTGCATGTCATAGGTCGATGGCGGTTTTTCTGCAAGGTGTGTGGCCAAATCATCGGGGTAGGTTATCACAACTGTATACAGGGTGATTCCTATAGTACCTGCCACCGTTTGGGAGCGTGTAGGTGGTGCGTAGGGGAGTATTTTATATAGGACACTTGGGGTCGGAAATCTAAAATAAGGGTGCCAGAGCCAAATTTACCTTCTGGAATTTCGCGCCTGTAGGTAGGCAACCCAACCGGCCGGCGGTGCACACCGAGCGATCTCAGGCGGCGATGTGTGGCTGACACTTGATCAGAATTTTGTTTAAACCCACGAAATCCCGTCTGCAACGACGCGTATCAAGTGAATAAACACTATGGCAATAGTATAATAATTAGTTGGCTAGATGTAGGAAGTGCATTGAGAACAACGGTGGCCACGTTGAACACTTGTAAACGTTATTGCTTTTGACTGTCGTTTTCCCTCCTTCCCTCCCATGTCCCTTCCTCGCGCTAACTCGCTCTGCATCGCTCCGCGCGAAACGTCGGTCGGTTGGGTTGCCTACATACAGGCGTGAAATTCCAGAAGATAAATTTGGTTCTGGCGCCCTTATTTTAGATTTCCAACCCCAAGTGTCCTATATCAAAATACTCCCCTAGGCACCCCCTATACGCTCCCAAACGGTGGCAGGTACTATAGGAATCACCCTGTATGTGAAAATTAATTGTATATTAAAATAAAACCACACAAAGCTACCCTGCATCAGGGCGTTAATTCACGAACCCCAAACACTAAGTTGTGATGTACCCAAGTCGACAGCTCCCGCGCTAACGAAAGCGGGAAAAACACGAACTCGGAACACCTGCGTAGTAACACAAACCTCGCACTCGACAATGGCCGGAACCCCTACGTTGTGGAAAGCCAGGTTGCACTCACTCGTACCCATGCTAATTATTGGAAAGGCGGAACGCAAATAATACGCTTAATTGAATTTGAAACACAAATAAAGTTTATTAAAGAACCGATCAAAAGTGTAAAAAATGAATCAAAAGGCCGAAAGACATCCTACAAATTTAGACAGAATACATTTAAAGCCAAAAAGTGCCAGGTTCCCCTAGAACTCGTCGGACAAAAGAACCCCGTGCTAAAGAAAATTCCGACTCACTGTTCACAGAGGTGAAATCTAGAGGGAAAATCTGGAGAATGAGAGGTAACATTGGATAACGCTAAACACATTTTACAACACAGCTACAATAGTTATACAAAGAATAATAATCCGAGTAAGTAATTCTTGAATGGTACAGATTGAAATCTGACGTTAATGCAATACAAACTTGATAAGTTAAAGGATGGCCATCACAAATAGATTTAAAAAGCACCTTCAATCCTTTCTCATGTGTGAAAGATACATTCCGAAGTCTCTTTACATAAAGTGCATAAAATAAACATCATTAATTAGCCAGACCTCCTCCAATCTAGCAGGTATCTAAGATCCTGGATACGGTAACCTTAGACTAAAGTTGTCGTTCGAAATACATGCCGCTAAGTATCTTTATCACTCCGGCATATACCTCTGCAAGGGCGAAACGGTTAATTACACTCAAAAAAGGCTGATTCGTACACAAAGAATTGAAGTCGCTAATCAATCTAAATGGGTTCAAAACAAACACATGAAAATTGATAACTGGCCAATCTTCAACAAATCAAACAGGAACCACTTTTACATGAAAGCAAATTACACCAAATTTAAGAATCACTTTACCCTGCATTACAACTAGCTGAAGGCAACATAATCTACAATATAAATCAATTACAACTAAGTACATTACCTTTCTGTTACAATGAGCAGCACCCTTGATCACCCAAAGCAAAGTGAACTCAACGACAAAAATGAACCTGTGGGAGCTCTAAAAAGCTAACTCGGCAAAAACTAAATCTATCCACCATTTCCTCCCTATACAGACTACCATTGTTATAATTGCTGACATTGAAGACTGAATACATTGTTGAATAATAAACCGATTGTTTTTTCATGGGAACGCTATTGAATTGTGGCTCGGTATCTGGCAACGGTAGCTTAAACGGTGTCTCAATATACGGTAACGGAACTTCTTGTTTGAAATTTGAAAGCAGACATCTCAAAGTCATGGCCTATCTGTTGAGCTTTATATGGCCAATCGGTTACACTGGAATTCCTAAAGCAATAACAAATATCATAATGACATGTTTCGCTCATATGTAAATGTAAAGAGTATGTCATGCAACTTTACTGATGTTTATAAAATAGTAGGCTGTGGCTACTACAGCATTCAATTTATACTTTTCTCGTAGATTCTTACAACTAAAATGTAAGCCCGAAAAACCTTAATAATATAACATTACTTGGCCTTACTGTGTATATACAATGCTGTTATACCCTGTATACGAAATGGGACTCTCGATCCACCGATTTTGACACATTTCAATTTTCAGCTGATAAAGTTAGGTTATATGGATTTCAGTTTGAGATGTAAACATTACTCGTTCGTTACGAAAATGCATATTTCTTTACTCTTCTTAAGTGAGTATCTATCTTGAATATACTTCTCTATTAAATATTTGCAGGTCTTTTATTCACCATCTCTCGAAGTGAAGTAAATGAGACAGTCGAGAGTAGTGTAGACTTGGAAAGTCCTGACGTAAATACGACACCTGCTTTACAAACTCCTCCTGTGAATAGTTCAACAGCTTCAAATGAAAGTACAGTGAAATTTGTTTCATGCCTACCTCATGTCGGTACAGCTCAAGTACACCTGGTCAACGATACAGAGTTAATTAAATATCTTTCCACCAACCCTAACATAACCAGTAAGGAAACTCCTGCCAACTGCATTGTGGTCCTATTTTATTCGAAGTACTGCCCATTCTCGAGCATGGCGGCTCCCCATTTTAATGCACTCCCAAGAGCATTTCCCACATTCAAAATGGTTGCAATAAACGCCATCTGGTATAATATATTTAATGCACAGAACGGAATTGTTGGTGTCCCGTCGTTGCTATTGTTTCATAATGGCAAGCTCGTGGCAAAGTTCAACGAATCCGAGTACACTCTCGAATTATTTTCGAGGTTTATCGCGAAGCACACGGGTGTTCACGCCGAAGATAAGTCCTTTGTAACGTCGGCAGATTTCGGGGGACCTGTGTCCAGTATTCCAACGAGGGAAGATGACATGCTGTTACTGTTATCGTGGGTGTTTATTGTACTATGTGCGGCATATTACTTTAGCAAATCTAAGTACTGGACTTGGATTGTCGAAACCGTACAGAATACATGGCGGGAGTCAGAGGCACAGGCGCTGCACGAACATGCAGATTAATTTTCTGATATTTGTTATTAATTTATTTGTTAACTTGTTTACTAGTCATTAAATCAATGGCGCCACAATAAATAAAGAAACCTGACTAATTTCTTGGAAAAAGCGAACAAGCACTGCTGATAAACCCATTGTGAATGAATAATCGTTTGTTTTGAGATAGGAAATCCCATTTTGGCGATTTGGTTTGTGAAAAGGAACTAAAATGTCCTAGATGTGGATCAAGAAAGTAAGGTAATTTCTTTTCATTTATTATTGATTAATTGAATCGAATACATAATAATTACCAATGTCTTTTATAATTCACAAAACTTGCCTGGGATATGAACGCATTATCTAATGAGGGGCCCAACAATTAAGATTAAGGCAATTATGTGTTGTGCTTAATATTTATTTATTATTTATTATCTCCCTCTTGTTCTAGGCCCTCAACAGGCTTGCGCCCAATTACAGAGTGACCCCCGCATAATGCTTTTTAGAGGTGCCTCTGCAGAAGGTCTTAAGTTGTTCTATACTACTCCGATATTTACCTTACGAATTAGGAAAACTGCAGGAAAACCTAATTCGGAGTAGCCGGCAGAATGCTCGAAAGTGGTCTAAGGTAATTTCCATCTCTGTCACAGATGAAAAATTCACCCCAACCCAGGTTCGAACACCCAACCTCCGGATTTATAACTCAACGCTCTACCATTGAGCCATAATGCCGGTACATTACTTTGTTTCACCTAAATTGTAGCCTATGCAAAATTATGTTTCCCACAAACGTTGTTTATTATTAGTATATTTGTGGCATTATCGCACATATTGCACGTAACATCCTTGAATGTGGTATGATTTAAGATATGCTGCCTTAAGTTAGGCTTATCGTGATTAGTGTAATTACACTGATCACAAATAAGAAGGTTGTGGGTTAATTAGTGACGATTTAAGCGAACGCTACTAATTATAGCGTAATTACAACAGCAGCTGAAGTTATTCAAAGAGGAGTGTGTCAAAAATGACGTAATATTCTTTTTTTTTGTGTAATTACACTGTTCACAATTAAAGACTTTGAAAATATTACGTTATTCGTTAAATGATGATTCTTTAAATTATCCTTATTGTTAGTTTAAGAATTGTGAGCTCAATTTAAATCCTTGGAAGTCTTGTATGTCAGCAGATGCACATTTAAATTTGACTTTCTCTTGGGTGAGTAATCGCAATGAGCACATTTTAACTTCTTGAAAGTCTTATGTGATAACAGATGTCTTTTAAAATAAGCATTGCTGTTGGTTGAAAAGCCACACCAAACACATTTGAAATCTTTGGGCTTATCTTCGCATGAATCGTGTATTAACAAATGTCTTTTTAAATGAGATTTGCTATTGGTGGTATAATCGCACAGGACACAATTTGAAACTTTATGTGCTAACAATTGTTCTTTTAAATAGGATTTTTTATTTGTTGCATAATCCCACTGGGCACACTTGAAATCATTGGAATGCTTGTGTCTTAACATATCTCTTAAAACAGTATTTGTAATTGGTTGCATAATTACACTTATCGCGTTTATAATAGGTACTCGGAAGTGTGCGTTATCAAATTATATTTATCCTTGATCCTAATTACATCGATTGCAAATGAACTGCAAGTGTATTTACTTTTACAGCCGTAAAAACTGCAATGTTGATTACTTTTGGTCATTGTAAATAAACAAAATGGCGGTCTTATACCGCCAATATGTACTATTGACATTGTGTTGCCACCAGAGGTCTCATGAGTCGTGAATAGAATCCTTTGATAGAATCATCATACGTCACAATTTGTGAATGTGCCTTAGCAATAATACCGGGATGCGGACGGTCGACACAACAAATCCAAACAGTTAAATTAGCCACTTCCTTGGTTAAAATGGCGTTTGTTATTTAACTTTGCAACATGAAGTTATTTATAAAGGAAATTAGCAACAAGAAAGGTGCCGTATTTTAAATTTGAAATTACTGGGTTATTTGTTTACAACTTATGTAAAATCATTAACCATTACATTCCTCCAAAAAAAGACATCGGTTTTATCTTGGGCGTGATTAATTCGTAATTTCTGCAGAAAGCATGGGCACTTTACAATTACACTGCCCACTTTGTTGTACAGAAACGTTTTCATGTCATAACTCCTTAAAGTATCATTTGTTAAGCATATCCGATAATTTAATATGTCCGGCGTGCGGCAAACGATTTGAACGAATCTTCGATCTTGCCATGCACCTCGGTAACCAGTGCGTGGATCCATTAGTGCCCGAAGAACCCGAACATGCCGATGAGACGCCCGAACGGTTTAGTCCGATCTGCGTGAAGGTCGAAGCGGACGATTTGACGGACACTGTAACAAGCAGTATATTGGCGAGGGCACTTACCAAAGATACGAGTGCGATTCAACAGCAAAACGAAGAGGAGGTCTCGGAGAATGAGGATCTCTACGTGTGTTCAACTTGTGATATACAGTTCAATTCGATCGAGGATCACGTTAGGGAGTTTCATGACGGACACGAAGTTTACTTGCAGGTTAGTTCGATCTGCATTAAATTAATTGTGACAAATTTCACAACAAATGTTTGCCAAACCAATTCAATTGTTTGGCAACACTGCATTTTTTCGGCACTCTTGATTGTCATACATACCTATACACAAATCCACTGTCACATTTTAATTCACTAATGGCCGTTTGCACCGCCAAAGTTAAGCTTAAGCGTAGCTTAACATCCATGGCAGCGATTATTGAGACAATGGTTGGATTAAGCTTAGCTCTGCTTAAATTTGTCGGTGCAAACGGCCATAAATAGAATTAGATGGGAAGGGGTGCAGTTTGAAATTGGCACCATGAGATTTATAGTCGAATGACTGTTTGCACTGACAAATTTAAGCGGGGCTTAGCTTAAGCGTACCTTAGAATCCATGACAACAATTGTCTCAATAATCGTACGCGTAACCTAAGCTGTGCTTAAATTTGTCGGTGCAAACGGGCATAAGAGCTAGGGGCACATTTTTTTAAACCGTTTTATTATTGTTGATATTTGAATGTATATGTTAATCATATATCCGAGCGTCTGGCAGCAATTTCGCGGATGGCGCAGCTGTGGTGGGTGGCCAAAGAGGGTCTCGAGGGGGGTTAAAAATTTGAAAATTCAAACAGTTTTATTATTAGTGAACCTTTTTTATGAATTAGTTTTTTAATTACTTTCGTTGATTTGCCGGACCAATAATCCTCTTCGTACCTACATGTTGGCAGTGAAAGTTTCCATTATTCTATGTATAAAAAAAAAATCGTTCGCGTCCGAGGTTCGAACCCGCGGCGTCGCGTTCAAAGCCGGCGTTCTAGTCACGTGCGCCAATCGGACGGCATTAATGGCGTCTTTCAGAGTCTACGTACCGCAAAAGTTGTCTTGCATAATTATTTATCATGTTAGTACATTCATATAAATAATAAAGCAAGGTTCATTAACAATGAAACTGTTTGAATTTTCAAAATCTTCGATCACCCATCACCGCTGCGCCATCCGCGAAATTACCGCCACTCGCTCGGATATGTTATTAGCATTACATCTTATACCAAAATATCAACAATAATAAAACTGTTTAAAAAATGTACCACTAGCTCTCCTACTATTACAACTTTGTTTTATTTAACATTTAATGATCGTTGCAGAGTGACAAGGATGAAGCGAGTGTCGAACCTGATAATTCTTGTTTACTCCTAGTAAGCGCCGATAATGGTAAAGAGGTAGAAGAAAATATGGTCATTGCAGATCACGTGAGTAGGGCTGGTTTAACGTGCACCCCGAAACTGGTAAAAATCGAGAAATTTTGGAACGGTAAAGTCGGTGAAGATGACACGCAAGCGGTGGAGGACGATGCCGAATCGGACGGTGATGGCTCAGTGATGGAAATTTACGAATGTGTGAGGTGCTCGTTGACATTTCGCACCGAGGAATATTTCAACAAGCATAAGTGTAAAAGTTCGAACTTCGTCATCAGAAAGTGTACCGTGTGCGATGCAAGTTTTACGACCGTTAAATCGTTAAACGCGCACATGAAAACCCACGCGCTTGGAGAGAATCCCAATCCGCCGTTCGTATGTGAAGTGTGCAACACCGAATTTCCGTTGTTTAAGTCGTTGCGTTTGCACAGGCGAATGCATGATCCCATTAAGTCGAAAAACATCGAACCTCCCGTTAATTACAGTTTGGAGGGTGAGGAAGTGGAAGAGGCGGCAAGGGAAAAGTTTGTATGCCCGGTATGTTTTTCATGGTTCTATCGTAGATAAAGAATAAGATAGTGAGACAACCTCATCACATTTTTTGGGAATTGCAAATTTAAGATTATTAGTCATCGATATTGCTATGTCCAATGGCATGCAGTCACTACGCCATCCACAAAACATCTGTCTAGCTATAGCTCAAAACCTATTAAAAATAGAAACCTGTTAAACGAATAGGAAAAAACTATCTGGTTCACATTTTGGATTCGAATCGAGATTCAAATAAACACACAATTAATTGATTGACAATTCCAAAAAATTATTCCGAAACACATGAAAAATTTAAAACAGAATCCCTGAAAGAAAACAAAGGTAATAAAAGCCTCTTTGGAGATATTACCCCGCACGTATACGGTCTACTAGCCAGATGGCAGCCTCCTACAGTTTGTAACATTCTTTTGTTACCAATTGGAAATCCTGATTAAGTAACTATGTGAATTGTGCTCTTATTCAGTATTCTTACCCCATTAGGTATCTTCTTTGTAATCCACTAGTTATAGATGTAAGTTTATTCCTGTAGTAAATTTTCTCTTTCTCTTGATATCTGTGGTTGCTCCATTGAAACGTTTTGCAGATTTGTATTTGCATTTGAATACGAGGTATGTTAAATTATTACGCAGCATTGTTCTCAGTACGTATATTTTTTTAGGGCTTTTACCATCACTCAATACCTAACCCTCAAGTTTAACTTCTTTCACAGTTTTCTTATCGTTTTTTTTATTACCTTTTCTGTTGATCTACCGTAATTTTACTTACGACCCACGCAGTACAATATTTTTATTTGGACCCGCGATCTTATCAATCCAAGAACGACGCGGTGGATGAGTTTCTACATTACCGGCAGAGTCCTCACCATTTCGGTGAAACCAAACACTGTGACCTACTTACATGAGAGTTTTCTACACCTGGAGATTTCAAGATAGTTCCCATAATTGCAAGTATTAACGAACCGTTGGAGACGAGGTTTGAGATTTACACCTCACACCTCAGGGTAAAGAGGTTTTTGATTATAATAATAATAATTTCCTAAGAAACGCGACTGTGTATCTCTTATATGGTTCCTGATTTTAGAGGAGTGACGCGTGCCCTCCCGCAAAATCAGTCTCCCTTTATTTCTCACTATCATTATCCCTGATGCAACTAACAATTAAGAAAATAGTAGAATCCTTGGTTACTTCCATAAACCCCTTCAATTAAACTTTCACTTTTATTGGTTAGTTGTTAAATCATTATGTACTGTGGTGTATCAATCCTATAATTATTTTTACCATAGATATGTTCCAAAGAGTACGACAAGGAATACGCGGAAGCGCATAAGAAGTTTCATAGTGAGGAAAAGGATTACAATTGCGAAATTTGCAACCGCAAATTCTTCTCGCAGGAAAACTTGGACATGCACATGCACGCCCACGCAGAAGTAAAGAAATTTACGTGTTCGTACTGCAAGAAAGGTTTCTTAAGTAGCGACAAATTGGAAGCGCATATGTCCGCCCAATGTCAAATGAGGCAATACGAGTGTCAATATTGCGGGAGGCGTTTTTCCCGTCCGCACGAAAAGGTCAAACATGAACGAATACACACCGGGGAAAAGCCGCACAAGTGCGAAATTTGCGGTAAAGCGTTTCGCGTCAGCTATTGCTTAACGCTTCACATGCGTACTCATTCTGGAATTCGACCGTATAAGTGCGATCACTGCGGTAAGCGTTTTAAGGCGCATAGCGTCTACAATCATCATTTACTCACACATTCAGAAGACAGAAAGTATAAATGCCCTTTTTGTCCTAAAACTTTTAAGACGGGTGTACAACTAGCAGGGCATAAAAATAGTCACACGAAACCTTTCACTTGTACGGAATGTAACCGACCCTTCGCGTCTTTGTACGCGGTTCGATCGCACATGGCCACCCATAAAAGGCAAAATAACCTCAAATTTAAATGTTGGTTGTGCGGAGCGTCGTATGCACGTTCGTTCGCTTTGCGTGACCACATTAAAGAGCAACACTACGAAAACGCAAAGGAAGCCGCCCAATTAGGAAGCTTAGATTTTGCAATAACCGAAACAATTGAAACGGGAGAGGCCGTTTTAACGGACGGTGATGAAACCATGTTAATCGATATGCCGGGCGGAGAAGATGTTAATAGTATAGAAATTTCTGGAGTTGCAATAACTCTTTCGGATAATAATTGATTTTAGGGATAAGTAAGTTACATGATATATTAAGCTATAAGTAGATGTCAGCAAATGTAAATATATTCTCAGTTTATTATAATGTTCTTTCTTATAAAGGTAATAAAATGAATAAAGCGATTTAATTAATTAATAGTAATTTGAATATAACATTGCAATCATTTTAGGAGTCCCGAACCCAGCACTGGAACTTTTACTAAAACCTCTATGTGGAAATGACGGACGTTTCGCACCACTTTTAAATAAAATTTCAGTAAATTTTTTAGTGGATTTAATGGTATGAATACCTTACATTGTGTTATACTATGCGGGAGACGTCATTGGGAAGGGAAGTTTACACACGGTGCAAACGAAGACTGAAAACCAGGAAATAATGAACTGGTAAGAAAAAAACCGACACACATAGACATAAATAAGAAATAACATGAGAAAAGAGAGATACAAAAGCAAACATCTGAAATGATATACAATGACAAATCGGACAATCGAGGATGCAAGCATCACACAAACAGGCCCACATACTAAACAAAAGAATTATTAAATTAAATTAGTGGAACCTCTTCTTGTATTGGTAAGGCCTAGGTTAAGGCACAAGATCAGAAATGAACGAACAGGTACAGCAAATTGAAACTGTGCTTTCTCAATGGTTAGTCGAATAATGCAGAGTAATACACTGTAAAAATAATATGTTTAACGTCCTTGGTGCCAACGTATGTGAGAGAGATAGCTAACAATAGAACACTGACCTTTCCTGATTCATTTCAGTGGCGTTATAAATATAATAAAGGGATTTACGCTGATATTTCAGTAGAAAATACGAGTAGCTTTTACGAAAGAAATAATTAAAATGCTGGTTAAAGACCATGTAATGAAAACATAAATTGAGCAAGCATTTACACGAAAAATGAAAGCGATTTCAAACAATAGGTAAAAGTTAACGGTGTAAAACACGTGATTCTCCATTGAGATTAAATCAAGTCAGTCAATTTCGAAAACAAACCTGAAAGATTATAAAGAATTATAATATCTTGCATACAAAATAACACATAATTTACATTAATATACTTAACACAAAAATAACAACAAACAAACTATACTTATAATCAGAGGTGGGTACCTATTTCGAATGAATTTATTTGAAATACGTATTTAAAATAGAAAATGCCATTTTATATTTTGTATTTTAAATACTGTAGATAAAATCATTTTCTATTTGAAATAAATCAGTATAACTATTTTCTATTTAAAATAACGTAGTATACAGGGTGATTCCTATAGTACCTGCCACCGTTTGGGAGCGTATAGGGGGTGCCTAGGGGAGTATTTTGATATAGGACACTTGGGGTCGGAAATCTAAAATAAGGGCGCCAGAACCAAATTTATCTTCTGGAATTTCACGCCTGTATGTAGGCAACCCAACCGACCGACGTTTCGCGCGGAGCGATGCAGAGCGAGTTAGCGCGAGGAAGCGACATGGGAGGGAAGGAGGGAAAACGACAGTCAAAAGCAATAACGTTTACAAGTGTTCAACGTGGCCACCGTTGTTCTCAATGCACTTCCTACATCTAGCCAACTATTATTATACTATTGCCATAGTGTTTATTCACTTGATACGCGTCGTTGCAGACGGGATTTCGTGGGTTTAAACAAAATTCTGATCAAGTGTCAGCCACACATCGCCGCCTGAGATCGCTCCGTGTGCACCGCCGGCCGGTTGGGTTGCCTACCTACAGGCGCGAAATTCCAGAAGGTAAATTTGGCTCTGGCACCCTTATTTTAGATTCCGACCCCAAGTGTCCTATATCAAAATACTCCCCTACGCACCACCTACACGCTCCCAAACGGTGGCAGGTACTATAGGAATCACCCTGTATGTATCAAATTTCGTTTACATTCTTCCATAAATAAAAAAGTTGGCACTGCGCATGCGCAAAACCAAATTTTGAAATTGGCGTTTGATTTTCCTTTATTCGAAGTGCTTATGTATCAAATTTCTTTTAATTCTTCCATAAATAAAAAAGTTGGCACTGCGCATGCTATAACGTGAGGTTAGTTCGGCGCTGTAAAACTCAAACCCCGCCGCATAAACGGCCAGCTAGCTCAGATTCTTAATTAAAAGAAGGGCTCGAGATGAGAATCTTCCACAGCGGTTTGTTCGTTTGGGCATATAACATAAGTTTTTGATCTTTGGTAGTCACTAGAAATGATTAGTTGAGCGCCACCCAATTTTGCACAAATTCTGACCTCTCCTGTATAGAAATTGGGAAAACACAAGAGAGCCAAATAATAAATTCACTACGAGCAATTCTGATTTATTAATCCTGACAAAACGGTGCAGGATCGGCAAATAAAATGTATCTTCAATACGACAATAACAAATACTTTAAATGACAAAAATAATCCCCAAATAAATTCCTGAACACTTCCCTAATAATTACGTTACCAGCCCCCTACAACAATGATCGAGCAAAAATGTAGTTAAGCTTTCAATGGATTCAAAGATTGAATTAAGTTAACCCGAATAACAACTCATATAGGCAACACTGGGTACAAGTAAATTAAAAATCTTACCTTGAATAACACATACGCTGTCTTCTCCGAAAAAGAGCTCTCCTTCGAAGTTCCAGTTCTGTAACACAAAAACAAACCCCAAGCTACAACGCTCGGAACGATTATATGAGCCGGAAGGGCCAAAAATAGCTTACTCGTAGCCGGCTCGTTTACCCATACGTTAAATACAGGTGCGTTGCTCTTGAAGAGAGTCACGACCTCAAACACTTGATGCGAACAAAATACAAAGCTCCGATCATAAATCGTCGGAAGGTTACACTAGATTAACGGTATTGAAGCAAATAAAAAAAAGGTTGTGTAAAAGATCGTATCTTCCGAAAATTCCACCATCAGCTGGTCGCTCCCGGTATCGTTTAGGTGTTAGCGCTTATCTACTCGGTGGTACGCCGGATAGCTGCCGGCAATCAACAGGTGTTCGTACTCCGGAATATTCGCAAGATGCAAATTCATTTACCTACAAGGATTCGTCTGTACAAGGATTGACCTACTACATGGATTGACCGGTACAAGGATTGGTCTACTACATGGATTGATCGGTACAAGAATTCGTCTACTACATGGATTGACCGGTACAAGAATTCGTCTACTACATGGACCCCCTAAAAGTAATGAAGATGTAACACTCCCTTAACGAGATTTTTAATAACATACCTGAAATCGTCAGGAGGGTAATGAAAAATACTTAAATCAATGAAATATGGAAATTATCCAAGAGGTTGTGAATATGTAGGTAGGGCGATGAACTTCCACCAGATATAGCCTCACAACGGAGAAAACGGCTTCTGAGTTACTCTACTCGACAACGCCAATAAACAGGTAAAATTGCCAGAGATTTTACGTGAATGATGGCAAATATTACCCACTGGTTTTAGAAGAATTCACAATGCCACGCTCTACAAGTACAACCTCGTTGGCTTTAAAACGGAAATGAAGTGAAAAAATTACGCGATTCTGCGCGAGGAAAGAAGCACGCGTACAAGTGACGCCATCTCACCTATATCCTGCCTAACGTAGCAAGCGGTAATTTTGAAATTTGAATATAAATAAACTAAACTGTTACACCCCCCCTCTCCTTCGACAGGAGGGAAACTAAAGTTTTCCGACGATCGAAAAACCCAGCACACACACTCGAAAAGGAAGCAAACAAATTGAAAACCCGAAAACCCACCCCAGTGTAAAAAAAACTCCCCCCCCAAAGAATTTCACCTTCAAAGAATTTTCCCAGGTTCTCCAGCAGCGGAAAAGGTATGCAAAATCGGGTATTGACATGCCCTCGCGTAAAGATGGAATCTCGCGCCGTCGGGTATCATGACAATAGCAACCCCTTTCCCACAACCCCAATCCAACTACTAGTCACCCCCAAGAAAACCAAATCCAGTGCCCACCCAGAAGAAAGAAACCCTACAGTTTCAAGTGATGCAGCACCAAAATCCCCAAAATAAAGAAACCCCCCTCCCTGACTAAAAACGACACAAAAGCCCAAATTTTGACCCCCTTGCCGAAAAAGTGTAGAAGGAAACCCCCAAAAAGAAGGTACCTTTCCAACCCAACTCCACCATGCACTAGCGCAATGAAATGAAGAAGGTGCTATGGATAGAAGACAGTAAGAGAGAAAGAAGAAATCACATTTGCGGAGAAAAAAAAACTCATTCATGCCGATTCCAGGGGTCCCATGGTCACCGAGGCTCGCACAGGGAAGGCGCACCCACCCCCTTCCTCTTGTGTGTCAACTACCCATCCATTCAAACATTCATTCATTCTATGGAACGGAAATGGAAGAAAGAAGAGTAGAAAAAGATAGAATATAGGAAACCGAAAAGAAAAGGGCAACCTCTCCCAAATTTCCCCTGAGGAAATTAGAAGAAGAAAAGTGTTTGAGGTGCAGATAGAAAAAGAAAGAAGGAGGATAATGGATCGGGACGAATCCCCTAGCAGGTGTTGTTGCTACGATCCGAGAGTCCATCCCCTGTGCCCAACCAAACCACCCAAAGAGTAAGAAGAAGAAGAAATATGGAACATATAACATATAAATACATATATCAAAGTCAAATCCAAGAATAAGAATACGTCAAAATTAGTGGTTCAAAATCGTCAACAAACAAGCAATCCGGCGACAATAAATGTCTAACCATGATCATCGGGTTCAATATAAGGTTTGAGATCCTGGACGTGCCACGTTCCAGAAGATTTACCATTAGAATCTTTCAACTCATAGGTCAAATACCCCATTTTACGGCTAACCGTAAATGGTCCTAAAAATCTGGGAGCTAACTTCGCTGAATAATCTTTAGTGGCATCAGACAAAGTCTTATTTTTACGCCAAACCAAATCTCCTATCTCATAGTTAACATGCCTACGTCGTAAGTCATAATGTTGCTTGTTGCGGTCATGACTGTCTTTAATGCGTGCAATAATTTTGTCGTACAGTCCTTGCTGTTGCGCTAACCGTTGTTCTACGTCAATCGGCTCATTGTCCGTCATGTCAGTGTCGAAGCTGTCCCCTCGAATACGAAATTCTTTCCCAAAATTAGCACGATAGGGAGTCACACCTATGGTTTCGTGCTTAGAAGTTCGAAGAGCACAAGCTATCGAAGCTAAATGAACGTCCCAATGTTTGTGATTGTTCTTAACGTAAGTGGCTATCAATTGCTTTACCACACGATTCCCCCTCTCCGCAGGATCAGCCTGTGGATGATAAAAAGGAGTAAACCGAACCTTTACACGGTAGCTTTCACACAGATCTAAGAAAAGTTTACTGCGCATCTGCACGCCATTGTCACAAATAAGGAATTGTGGAGCTCCATACACAAGAGATACAGAATCTTCAATACATTTGACAAGAGTTTTGGCATTCGCCGTCCTAATGGGAAAAAGAAGTACAAATTTACTCATATAGTCACTAACAACTAATAAATGAGTTCGCCCTTGAGTGGATCGAGGTAAAGGATCAATAAAATCTAAGCTGATCATCTGCCACGGTTCATAAATTTGAGGATGTGAACCCATAAGCCCTGCAGGTCGAAGTTGTTCAGGTTTATGTTGTGCACAGGTGGTACAGCGAGAAATATAACGCTTAATATCGCACTTCATTCTCGGCCAATAATATCGGTGATGAATGCGCCAAAAGGTCTTATAAACACCAAGGTGTCCTGAAGTAACATTATTGTGGTTCTCTTGTATAAGAGATTGTCTAAAATCAGAAGGAACAACAAGTTTCCATTTTTCATAATCATGAGATTGTAAAGCGGACTTGATATATTTATACAACAACGAATCTTTCACTCGCCAATCGGGATATTTATGAGGACTTCGCTCTAATCTTTCAAACATACCAAGGTACCAAGGGTCTTTAGAAGTTTTGAAATCGTTCGGATCCACCGTAACATCTGAAGAATGTACAGCTTCGATCACAGGTACAGTACGTGACAAAAGATCGGGAACAATATTGTCCTTGCCTTTACGATGGACAAGAGTAAAGGTATACGGCTGTAAACGAAGAGCCCAGCGTGCTAAACGTCCTTGGGGGTCTTTCAAAGAATGCAACCACAAAAGAGAATGGTGGTCAGTAATGACTGTAAAAGTAACTCCCTCGAGGTAATGTCGAAGTTGCTCTACCGCCCAAATGACTGCTAAGCACTCACGTTCAGTCGTGCTGTAATTTTGTTCCGCTCGGGATAATGATCGGGATAAATAACATACCACTCGCTCCCCATCCGGAAAAGTTTGAGTCAAGACAGCTCCTAGCCCATAAGCAGAAGCATCGGTCTGAAGGACAAAAGGTTTGGTAAAATCCGGGCAATTGAGCACAGGTGCAGTTGCCAAAAGTTCTTTTAATTTGAGAAAAGATTCCTCACATTCAGACGTCCATTCAAATTTAACATTTTTCCGAAGAAGTCTGGTTAAAGGAGCAAGAACGGTTGAAAAATCAGGAATGAACCTACGGTACCAACCGCAAGTTCCTAAGAAACGTCGTATATCATTCACCGTAGTGGGTGTTGGAATATCTAAAATCGCCTTGACTTTGTCAGGATCTGGGTGTAAGCCAAAGGAATCCACAACATACCCTAAATACTTAAGTTCTGAACGGCAGAAGTGACATTTGTTTTTATTCAGAGTGAAGCCAGCAGCAATTAATTTGTCAAAAACAGTGTTCAAAATTTTTAAATGTGAGTCAAAGTCTTGTGATATAATAACCACATCGTCCAAATAAACCAAAACGTTGGGTTGCAATTCAGGTCCCAAAATGGTATCGATAATGCGCTGAAAAGTCGCAGGGGCATTAGTCAAGCCGAAGGGCATCCTTCGAAATTGGAAAAGACCACGACCAGGCACAGTAAAAGCTGTGAAAGGGCGCGAATTCTCAGCAACCTCTATTTGCCAATAAGCTGACTTAATGTCCAGGGAACTAAGATATTTAGCGTCACGTAATTGGTCTAAGATGGTATTGATATAGGGCAAAGGAAAAGCGTCGCGCTCAGTTAAAGAGTTAAGTTTCCTATAGTCCACACAAAATCTATAGGTTTTGTCTTTCTTGGGAATCAGACAGACAGGTGAAGCCCATCCGCTGTTCGATGGTTCGATGACTCTGTCCCTAAGCATCTCATCAATGGTGTCGTTAATGATTTTCTGTTTAATCGGATTTACTGGATAGTACCGCTGTTTAATAGGAATAGCGCCCTCTACCAGGCGTATCTCGTGTCTACCTACTGGGGTTAATCCTAGCTTGTCTCCCATGAGCGAAAATTTCAGATCTAAGAGGGTTTGTAAAGAATGGTGTTGTTCATCAGTGAGACGAGACTGTTCCACTATGGCCACACTAGGTTGAGTTGGCGTGCAAGAAGTAAAATGCCAACAGTCATCGCTAATATTCGGAATGATACCCATCCTATCCCAAAAATCTCCTCCCAGGATTAAATTAGTAACCAAATCAGGCATCACCAACAAATCTAACAGCACAGTACGATCCTTTAAGGTAATTGGCACAGTGATGTAACCAATCGAATGTGCATCGGAGCTATTTGCTACCGTACAAGAAATAACTTTCGGTACAAAATTGAAATTGAGTATTTGCAATTGAATTAAAGTATCGGGATTGATAAAAGAACGTGAAGCGCCAGAATCTAATAATCCCAAAAAAGGAATGTCTAAAATTTTAATTTGGACATAAGGTCTCAAGTCATTTCCCACATGCTGTAATAAAAAGTCAAGTTTAGGTTTGGAAGAAATTTTCAAAATTTTTGTCGCCTGTTCTAAAGAAACGTCACGACGACTTAATGAGCGTTTCTCGGAGCGTTTCCCGAACAAAAAGAACAACTGCGCACCGTAACGCCTTGTGCGCCACATTTCCAGCAGAATAATTGCCTTGGTTCAGGACAATCAACACGATGATGACCTAATTTTTGGCAATTAAAGCAAGGAGAATTTGGAGTTTCCATTGCATAAATAGGTGGACGTGGTGACATTTGTCGACTACTGGTGGGACAGCTAAACCCAGGTTCGAGTAATGGTAATGATGTTCAGTTGCGTAAGGCATGGTGTCTGTCTAAATCATGTTTGATATCGTCAAAACGTCTGCATTCAATTAAAAGTTCATCTAATGTCTGAGGAACATTAGGACCTAATTTAGTCAAATAAAATGGTGAGAAATTGCGTTTAATTAAACGGACTTGTTCATATTCTGGAGGTGGTAATTTTAGTCGTGAAAATAAACCCTGCATTACTGCAAAATAAATGTCTACTTTTTCATTCTGACCCTGTAAACGAGCTTTAATTTCGTCGAGCAAATCTTCCTCATAGTGTGGTGGTAGAAATGCATCTCGTAGTAATTGCACTAAGTGCTCCCATGAAGTAGCTTTATGAGAATTAATGTTGTACCAGGTGTTCGCAGTACCTTCAAATAAATCGTAGGCAGTCTCAAATAAAGTTGGATGATCTACTCCGCGAGCACGAGCCATTCGCTCAACTCGGTCGATAAATGAATTCAAAGTTTCACCTCTACTATCCCCGGAAAATTTTAATCCCCATTTATGTACAGGAGTACTCGGTACGGATAATCTTGGTTGTAGTTCTGCAGTACGTCTAGTAGGTGTAGAAGAAACTACAGCAGTTGCTGAAGGCATAATTGAATCGTTAAAATGAAAAGCTTTGTTATCGAGTGAAGCTCTTAGTTGTCGAAATAAACCAACTAATTCCCCAAGTTTACTTAATTGTTCAGCAGAAGGCTGCAATAATGTGAGTCCTATGTAAACGTCTGTCGGCATGAGCTAGCATGGTCACAATTGACAAATATGAACCTCCCCCAAAAGCATCATCAAAATTGTCAATCTTATTCTGAAGGATCACTGTCAATTCAGTAAGAGCAGCTAAATCCTGAGCAAAGGAAAAAGGGTACTCTGGAGCAACATAACCAGGTGCTTTCTCTAACTCTAACAATTTTCTGAGAATTAAACGACTTTCGTTCATATTACTCCCCATTTGTCCCGCTCTAATCTCAATTTCATATTGGAGTTCAGTCTCTCTAAATCGGTTAATTTCCATAGCCATGATCACACAATAAATTCAAAATACAAATATAAAAAGATAACACAATATAGGTACCTGTTAAATACCAAGAAATACACAAATATCAGTAATAACCACAAATAAAAAAAATAAGTTGCAAGTACGAAGTTCAATTTAGAAGAGATAATTTAAAAATAAGGCCAAAAACTTAAATTTAAACAAATTATGCCCAGGCCACACGTT
>NW_022170819.1:11752835-11886989 GCF_008802855.1 Photinus pyralis
GTTGGTATATTACAGGTTGCCTCGTAACTATCGACCAATAGCAATCGAGGCGCGAATACGTCACATGGTATCCCACGATTTAAACGAAATAATAAATGCATGCAGCCATACAGCTGGAAAATTTGATGCGTAGCTATTGTTTACAGTTCTTTGATGATGTTTGAATCGTTTAACTACTGAAACACAAATATTCATTTTATATTTTAAAATTTAGTAATTATAAATCGTTATATAATACAGTCAATCTTCGTCTGATGTACCAGTGTTTACCGTGAAAGATAAACAGCTTCATCTAACAATCAATTGCGTAGTCACAGTTTATATTGTCTCTACACTTAAGTCTTCGATTTGTAGATGAGATAGGCGGTATCAACGAGACCATATGATCCTCCTGCTTCGGTCAGTTTTAAACACGTTCATCTTCTGCCGACCCGCTTTTCCCTAAAGCATCATTTTCTTTCATTTTCCGTAAATATCGTGACCGCCAATCAACAATGTTGCTACGTTCCATCAATAATTGAAATTAACATTACCTAATTTAGTTATGAGTTTTATTGATTTGCCGTCACAGCAGCAGCTAGCTCGCTGTAGCCTTTTCCAAAGGAAATGCCCACATACGGCAGCTTTCTGTTTGTCAAAGAATTCCACGACCCTTTTAATAATATTTCTAGGTTCTGAATGCACAGGTTCAATATTTATAACCTTACGCGTATGTCATATGACAAGTAATGACAAGGTAACGAAATTTGAGTGGCTACCAGTGACGTCACGAGCAGACGACTTGATCCCCATTATTGCAGTTACGAGGCAACCTGTAATATACCAACCTTGACTGTGATCGACATATCAAATTTTTTGTGATCATTTAATCATAATATCGACTTAAATCGTAATTTTTTGTTATTTGCGACATTTTCAATGAACTAGATGCGTAATTAGATCACTCACTAGTAGGCGGGGGACACTTTGTAAACCGACGGCCCAATCTTCAAATGAGTATAACTTTTGTTTGAAAAGTTATTTTAAAAAACTGTTCGACAATTTTGTTCCTTAACTCATCAAGTATGTACACAACAAATTTCGTGGAATTCTCTCCATTTTCGTTGTCCGGCCAAGAATTGCAGTTGTACTTTTTTTTCGAATTTTCAAAAACTAATTTCAGATTCGATATTTTCATGTTCAAAAACCCCCAGATACCAAATTTCGTCGAAATCAGAATTTTTTTTCGCACCCCCAAGTAAGGGTGCGCCCTTTCGTGGTAGGAATTTTGGAAATTTTTTTTCAAAATCGGATAGGGCATAGGTACCCGAAAACCTATTAAAAGACGTGCCACCCATCTTTGTAACTCATGGTTGCTGAGAAAAAAATGAAAGAAGAAATCCAAATTTCACCACTTCTTTGGGGGTGGCTCCCAAACGAAACACGTTGGACCCTCGGTTTATTTGCAAAAAATGTTTGTCTTGATCCCCTCTATCACCCGATTTTTTTTTACATGCGGTCATGTAACACCCTGTATACCTATTTACAAAATCGAAAAAATTTAGGACCGCACTGGCAAGTACCATTACAAAATATAATACCACTAGTACCTTATAAAGTTAATTGTGACAATCTCTCGCTATTTATACCACCTCACCAATGTGTATTATTTATGGATGAAAACACACCACACCGCTCCTCTGTAGAAATCTGTAATTTCTTCAATCAGTTGATTAGTTTAATAATGTAAAAAAACATTATTATTATATGGCGTTGAATCACTTTATATTGAGTACTCTTTCTTATACTAAAGAAAGAAACATTAAATACCTGCACTTGGAGCTCTAAAGCATTCAATATGTCAAACTTAGCCATCGTGACTTGTTCCTGCAATCGACGTTCATAGCTTTGAACGACCTCTTCCAATTCAAACTCGCCCGAACTCGCCTAGTTAGTAACGGAGCATGCAATAACGACATGAACAAATTAGTTACAACATAGAAACAAGACAGCACACAACACTGCATGCACAAGTTCCTTAACTTGAGTTGGGCACTCTGCATACTGCATGTATCATTTGAATAGAACTGAGCGGCCAGTATACAGTGTGTCCACTAAAAGATAAAATCTTACCACTTCCTGAACGGCCGTATGAATATTCAATTCCGCATTACGCAAAGCCTCCTCCAATTCCGATTTGAGAGAATCGATTCGTTCCATGTTCTTCGTATTTTGAACCTCGATGCGATTCTCGTAATCCTCCCTTAGAATTTCGAGTTCGGCGTTACACTTATTTTTGAACGCGGACAGATCGAACTTGAACACCTGCTGCAGGTTGCACTTCTCCAAGCTCGTTATCAAATCGGCGTGATCTTCTTGACTTATACGTTCTAAGTCGTACTCGGCTAGCGTTTTCACAATATCCGATAGGTCTTGTTTTAGTTTGACGCAATCGCTTTTTGTAAACGCCTTAAAATTGGGTTTGGGTGGCTCGATTTTCGGTAACTCGATGTGCAAGTGGCTGGAATCGCCACCTGGGCCTGAAGGTAGATGCGATCCGGTGAAGTGAAAGTCTAAAGACTCTGAACATAGACTTGATTCGGACATTTTACGACTATGTTGACTGAACACCTCCTCCGAATAGCTGTGTAATAAAAATCGGTGTTAAGACAATTGCGTGTACATGTCTGATTTAAACGAATGCTACTTACATTGTATCCTTCCTGATTTGTGATAAGTAATGCAAATTAGAAAAGCGTTTAAGGTACCATGAATGTATACTCACTTTTTTTCGACTTCCGCGCATTTCTTCTCAAAATAAGTCCGAAGTTCTTCCATTTCCTTTGCGTGTTTCGCTTCCAATTCTGTTCTAAGTGCGACGACATCGTCGGGATGGCAATTCATACCATTTAACAGTTCCTTTAGCTTTGCGATTTCTGCTTCGTACCCCATTTGTTCGTTCTCCAATTTATTCTAAAATTTTAGAGTTGAGCAATGCAAGCTACAGTGACTATACTACAAACAGTGGCGGCAATCGATTTTTATTGGCCTGACTAATCACGTGGTATACGGTCCCCATCAAAGGAAAATATTCTTTGTTTACTTTTTATCAGCGAGTCTGTTGTATTTGGATTGACTCGTTTAATCGACCTTAAGCAAAACATTTGAATTTCGTGTTCTAACAATACAAACTTGCCAAAAATGTTGCCTCATAATGGCGGATGGGCGGAGCTAACCGCTGCTTCTCGCCACTTTTTGTAGTATAGGGTCACTGTAATGCGAGCCTATGATAATGAGTGCATTAATTTTCGCCTGAAATTATCTCCACAACTAAGAAAGCGCAGTTGAGCCTAAGTATCCTGTCTTTATCAGATGCACCTAGCGTTAAAATATCTCCGCATTAAAGAAAATGTATTTTACGCAACTCTGCGCATGCGCACATTTGCTGTGCGAGACCGGTCTTAAATTTTCCTTCTTTAGATGATGCAGCTATCGTTAAAATTTCATGTAATCTGCTCGTCTAAGAAAGTTGTTTGTGCAGATGCGTGCAGATGATTTTCGCCATGGCTTTATTCAACAATAAATACAACTTACCTCCAATTTTTTCAACTCAAGCTGATGTAATCTGTGATGCTCCCCCATATGGGCCTCTACGTAAGCGTTGATAGACTCCTTAACCCCTCGCATCAGCTCAATCTGTGGCGCATTGAGGGTCCTCTCCAGCGATAAACATTCTTTGTCCAAGTTCAAAATTGATTCGTCTCCTTGAGGTTCGTCCGAAGATTGCTGCAAGAAGTTTTTCGTAAAGATGCAATAACAACCACCTATAGGTACAAGTAATTACTATATTCTGGTCGTTGTAACGTATTTACTATAGCAATTGCAATATTTAAATGAACATTTCTGCATTCATGTGATGTTTATTAATGCGCCGTAATAATCCAATCGTCCAGTCAAACAAACTTTTGAATTTTGAAGTCCAGAATTTTCCGAATATTTTGAATTTTTTAAACTTTGGTTTTAATTCTTTCTGGAATTTTTCAATCGATTTTTTTACAAACTTTTCGAGAACGTTCCCGAATGTTTAGAATTTGAACTTTTATCCTCAACTTTCGTACGTAATTTAATATTTTAGATTTTTTAATTTTTCAAATTTTGTTTAATTTCTCTACAAATTTTTGAAAATCGAGTTGTTCAACATAAATAAAACTGCCAAATTGAAATATTTTTATACACTTATAATCCAAGTAAGTACACATACGAATTTTTCCAATTTTCTTAATGCTATATTTTTTAATTTTTTTATTTTCCCAAATTTTTATAATCCGAATATTACTGAACTGTTTTCTTCTTTGTTTGTAATAATTTTACATTTGTTTTACTTTGTACGCTATTCAAAGTTTCTGAATTTGCCGAATATTTTTAATTATTTAAACTTTTAAGTTTTCATTCTTTTTTAATTGTATTTAATTTTTAAAATTTTCCTTTTTTCCCTATCTATAATTTTTCCATTTTCGACACTTTTAACTTATATTTCTATTAATTGTTATTGCTATCAAAAAAATAATATAGGGGCCATGTGGTCCTTTTGAGTCAAACTTAAAATGGTAAAGTCAAAACTTGTAAATTTTCGCTCAGAATGATACTATATATTTATACAGAAGTTTCTTTGTAATGATTGGTGAATAATATGCGGTTTTGAAAATAAATATCTGGAATCAACAAAGTTATCGGATCTAATCTAATTTGTTAATAAAACACCCTGTACATATTAATCTAAAAAGATATTGACCTATAAGACATTAAATTCTCTTTCCAAAAAGGATTCCAGTTTTTTTTAATATCTTGAACTCGATCTTGAATCACTTGAACCTCTTTTAATTTTTTAACTCTTTTTTCAATCTCCATGAATCTTTTTTTAATTTTCCCGAATCACTTGAACCTTTTTTGAATTTTTTAATTTGTCGAATACATATTTTGAATTATTAAAATTTGTCGGTTACATTCTTTTTGAATCTGAATTTTTCCAATATACTTAATTTTGTGAATTTTTTTCTTTTTTTTCCCTATCTAAGTACAATGTTCCATTTTCAAGACTTTTATATCAAAAATCAAAAAACCTGCGTACATTTAGGTGAAATGATTTAAAATTTCTAAATTCTTCCAAATTTTAATATTTTTGTACATCTAATATAATTTCAAAGTAAGAAATTTTCGTTTTTTTAGCTATTTTTTAATTTGTTTAATTTTCTGGAATATTACTGAGCTTTTTTCTCTTTCGTACAATTAAAATTCTTTGAATCTCTGTTCTGATCTTAAATTTCTGTGTATCTTAAATGTTTGAGACACATAATTTTACATTGTGTGTTGTTTTGTGTGGATTTTTTAAAGTTTCATAATTTGTCGAATATTTTCAATTGTTGAATCTTTTCAGTTTTCAATCTTTTTGTATTTATATTTATATTTTTACAATTTTCTGAAATGTTTTAAATTAAATGTTCTAAATGTTAATTTTTGTCAATGTTACCAAATTCAAAAAGGTTTCAGTGATTCAAAAAACTCATAAGATCTTGGAATTTTTTTACTCCTTTTTGGAGTAATTGTTCCGTTCTTCAATGATCTAAAGTTACTCTAGAGTTTAGACCATAGGGTGCATCAGGCCATCAATAATAATAATAATAATACATAATGTAAACAATAAATCTCTACAACAACTACACCAAGAAGGAAAAGCGAACGAACTATTACAGTTTATTCAAGAGGTAAATATCTACAGTAAGATATAAAGGCTGAGAAAGGATAGAAATGGATATGTACTTACCTGTCAAATAAAGATAGTACTGATTAAATACTTCCCTGCACCGCTGATGCGGCTTGTCAAAAGACTTGCGAAACATTACAAAGACCTTATTAAATCAACCACTTACAAAATGCTGTGTGTCTATCCCAATACCATCAGTTGTATCACCATCTGGCAAAATGGTTCCGGTGACTACCGGCTCGAGAGTGTCAGTTTGAGCAGAACAATCCCTTATGGGAACCAACGCACCCTCCTTCTTCTTCCCCAGCAAATCGGACGTATGGGCTAGCTGTTTTTGGAGTACGGCGATATCGGTTGCCAAACTCTGGCTGTCTCGTTCTAGCTGCACTCGTTCGTCACACGACCTTTTCAATGCATCTGTCAGCTGTTGGATCAAGATGTCGCGATGCTGCAAGTCATCGTCGTACTTTACGATCTAGAAAATGAATCTATAAGTCTAGGCACGACCATCGAAGCGCTTACCTTTTTGTAATACTCTTCGGGAAAATTTTTATAGTCTGTAGTCGAAGTGTTTAAGCTCGGTGTGGATTGAGCACTCGAGTTAATTTCTCTCCAAGATTCCAACTCGGAGGTCAACGCGTTGATGGTCGTTTCCTTCGCGTTGATAATCTCCTCGAGCTGTTTCAATTTTGAGGTGTCGCCGAGAGTGCCGTAAACGTTTGGTTTCGTGCCGTACTCCTCAAGAAAACTATCGTTTAAATTAACATCTTTAAACAGATTAAAGCTATTCTCGTTTGAATCTGTATGGTGCAGGGTGTGTTCCGAATCGGATTTGAATTCCTCGCTCCTAAGGATTTCGTTTAAAATACTTTGTACATTACTTTGACTATCTACATTCGTTTTAGTTATCACATGTGGATCGGTACTGTTACTAGAATCTAATGGTGAGGGTTTATTCTCGTGCGATATATGTTCTGTGTTTTCGTCGGACGACAAGTTTTCAAATAATGACAAGTTTGACGGGACGTTCGATATCTCGATTTCTTGAAGTGATCTATCATTTTCAATGCTCTCACTGTGTGAACTTAAATGTTCGGATATAACACTACTCTCCGACTGGACGTCTCCAGTATGTTGTTTGGGTGCATTTTCTAACAAGGGTGGGGATGCGGACAATGAAGTATCACTTTGGGAAGCCGAAGCACTTCGCGGTGAATGTTTGTGTTTTTCTTTTTTCTTTTTGTAGGCAGTTAGCTGGAAATAGGCAATTATAATTAGAATGATTTAAGATGGGCTATAAATAAAGTATACCTTTTCACGGCCAGCTTCCACTTTTTTCTTGCGGTCATCTTCCATGTTTTAAGTTATTCGTACACATAACATGTTAAAACACTGCGCAGTTTTAAAAATGAAGAAATATGCCTTTTGTACACGTACAAAATTATATTAAAAAGCTAAAAACAAGGTTATAAATGGCCATAATTCACAATAAGGTCGATAGATGGTTCTCATTTGTTTTGAATTTGAAATCGCTATGACAACATGTAACGTTTTATTTTGAGCGGTAATTTTAAATTCAGGATTCATTAACCGAGATAGCGCTAATCGTGATAAGGCATGAGCAAGTCTCAAGTCAGTACCTATTTCGAATACATCTATTTGAAATACGTCTTTAAAGTAGAAAATGGCATTTTTTATTTGATGTTTTAAACAGACTCTTTCCTTCTCTAGGTTTTAAATAGGGTTGATAAAACTACTTTCTTTTTCTTATTTTAAATAGAATACCAATAATGGTAGGTGTAACAATTTGCGCTATCTATCGATATCTAATCTGTCATTTCTACTGATTAGTCCTTTGAGTTCTTAATTCACTTCTTGCTTGGTCCTCTATCGGTAACCGATTCCGCGCCATAAACCGCGTTCGTTGAGTGAGAATTATAAAGAGGCGCAACTTCATTAATTTAGATGAGTCTTTATTCAGGCACCGACAAATATAGATACGCATCTGATGTTTCCTTCGTAAAGAGTAGTCGATTTCCGCAGTTGTAGCAGCGTTCATGTTGTTGAGCGACGTTTAAGATCAAAGTCGGACACCACACTCGCACCCTCTCCCTGTCGACGGTGGGGTCCGAGAATGGGAACCTTCGGCGAGTGAGATGGGGATGTGTCGCAATTTTACATTAGATAGTGGGGCCATTGTTAAG
Source organism: Photinus pyralis (assembly GCF_008802855.1). Taxonomy (NCBI): domain Eukaryota; kingdom Metazoa; phylum Arthropoda; class Insecta; order Coleoptera; family Lampyridae; genus Photinus; species Photinus pyralis. The sequence continues at coordinate 11,760,780 of NW_022170819.1, forward strand.
TGTAGCAGCAGATGATCCATAAAGCGCTAGAATGTTCTGCATCAAATACATTAAAGTGACACGTGACTCGCAAAAGCTTTCGAATAATACGAAAAAGACTTAAACAAAAGAAATCCTTAGTGCATTTATGCATCCCGTACGCTTCATGAAGACTTAAGGTGGAAATGCACTAGGCCCTAGGGAGTAGCAGTCGCGCCTTGTCACGACTAGAACCGTCGCGATCTCGCAACTAGAGAGTCGAGCGCTCGACCAAGAGCGATTACAACCAAGTGTTGGTAGGGCGTTCGACGGGACTGCGCCGCGCCCACCAGTTCCAAATGCGTTCATGAAGATTAAAAACAATACAACGAATATAAACTGGACTAGGCATGTTGGATTTCACGAGTTTTCTACATATTGAATCACTATAATGTTTCTATTTTTTGTATATCAACCATATGCATATTTTATGTTGTCGCAAATTGATTACTCTTCTCAAATATCGTAAAAAAACATAAGCATTGCATTTGAAAAACAAAAGTGCCATTGATTTCCGGTTAAACCGGAAGGTATGCCGGAAGTTTTAGTATGCGATCGGATAACATCGTAATATCATATAAAATTATATTTCACACATTTTTCGTATCTCGCCAAATAAAAGAGATATTGAGGTGGCCCTTGTATATGAGACGCGCTAAGAACTCGATTCGCAATTAAAGCAGGCACATTTCTGTACCCGAGAGCGCTGTTTTCAAACCAGCGTACGGTTATGCATGATTTCATTTTCTCTACACAAAAGCACGTCAGCACAAGATCAACGAAAGGAACTATTTCTGGTAGCAGAACCAGCGACGTCCCGACTTCAAAATACGTCGTCACCAAAAATTCATGAAATGCATGTCTTGGTCCCCGAGATAAAGCCTTTGGTCTTAATTATCAGCGATCTTAGTGCAGATTTTGTGCTAAAAAAAAGATAAATCAATTTAGTACAAAAATACATCAAACCCATCTACGGATAAGTTTAGACGTAAAATGATAAATTGCAAGTACCTAAAAAACATGAAAATGCCGCGGCATCGTCTACGATTAATTTAACAGGAAAAATTGGCGGTGAGAAGGCAAGCAGAAAAGTTATAATTATACAGAGGGCCCCACTGTTCGTATCCTTACGCACCGTCGCATCCGGCAGCGGGCACGAGATAAGAAAGGAACAGATACAATGAACGATCGAAGCTGTATTAGGTGCTTTCTTAACAGTATAAACGGTTAATACAATCATGCAGGGATAATCTACTCTCTCACAAACACAAAAATAAATATAGAATATCAGCATTTAATGTAAAATGTTAATATAATAACAAACTGGGACATGTAATTTAAAGAAAAAAAAAGGATACATTAATCACTACCTGTAATTATACTTTGCAAAACAAAAGAAAGAAAGTATGACAAAATGGCTGCAAGTGTAGTAAAATTCAAAAACGGTAAGTGTTAAATTGCAAATGCAAGAAGTTAGTTTTAAATGCTTTTAACTATTGAACAGGTAACAGAGGAACTAATTAGCAAAACTAGGATTGGCAACGCAGGTATCCCCTAGTATAGGCTATAACCATGTACTGTCATACTGAATGTGAATTCCTACAGCACGTTACTCGAGCCATTGAAAAACAATAACCCATAGACAAAGCACATTCGACTGCCTGTCGAAAAAAACCCAGTTTCCAGCATCTGCACAGAACGACAGTCAAAAGATTTATCACGATTGCATGTATACAGAGCGTTTCTTGTTTTTTCCCATAGTACTAGGGTACTAGCTATACTGCTGCGTAAAGTTTGTTGTCTAACCGTAGGGGTATGTCACCAAAATTCAAATTTTAAGTAATTACCAATTTGCGACATGAAATTTAACACTGAAAATCGGACAAGAATCTCAAACCAGTGCAGAACGGTCTGGGACTTTTTCAAAAACATCGAATAGACGTTGGTATACGGTGCATGTCATAGGTCGATGGCGGTTTTTCTGCAAGGTGTGTGGCCAAATCATCGGGGTAGGTTATCACAACTGTATATGTGAAAATTAATTGTATATTAAAATAAAACCACACAAAGCTACCCTGCATCAGGGCGTTAATTCACGAACCCCAAACACTAAGTCATGGCCTATCTGTTGAGCTTTATATGGCCAATCGGTTACACTGGAATTCCTAAAGCAATAACAAATATCATAATGACATGTTTCGCTCATATGTAAATGTAAAGAGTATGTCATGCAACTTTACTGATGTTTATAAAATAGTAGGCTGTGGCTACTACAGCATTCAATTTATACTTTTCTCGTAGATTCTTACAACTAAAATGTAAGCCCGAAAAACCTTAATAATATAACATTACTTGGCCTTACTGTGTATATACAATGCTGTTATACCCTGTATACGAAATGGGACTCTCGATCCACCGATTTTGACACATTTCAATTTTCAGCTGATAAAGTTAGGTTATATGGATTTCAGTTTGAGATGTAAACATTACTCGTTCGTTACGAAAATGCATATTTCTTTACTCTTCTTAAGTGAGTATCTATCTTGAATATACTTCTCTATTAAATATTTGCAGGTCTTTTATTCACCATCTCTCGAAGTGAAGTAAATGAGACAGTCGAGAGTAGTGTAGACTTGGAAAGTCCTGACGTAAATACGACACCTGCTTTACAAACTCCTCCTGTGAATAGTTCAACAGCTTCAAATGAAAGTACAGTGAAATTTGTTTCATGCCTACCTCATGTCGGTACAGCTCAAGTACACCTGGTCAACGATACAGAGTTAATTAAATATCTTTCCACCAACCCTAACATAACCAGTAAGGAAACTCCTGCCAACTGCATTGTGGTCCTATTTTATTCGAAGTACTGCCCATTCTCGAGCATGGCGGCTCCCCATTTTAATGCACTCCCAAGAGCATTTCCCACATTCAAAATGGTTGCAATAAACGCCATCTGGTATAATATATTTAATGCACAGAACGGAATTGTTGGTGTCCCGTCGTTGCTATTGTTTCATAATGGCAAGCTCGTGGCAAAGTTCAACGAATCCGAGTACACTCTCGAATTATTTTCGAGGTTTATCGCGAAGCACACGGGTGTTCACGCCGAAGATAAGTCCTTTGTAACGTCGGCAGATTTCGGGGGACCTGTGTCCAGTATTCCAACGAGGGAAGATGACATGCTGTTACTGTTATCGTGGGTGTTTATTGTACTATGTGCGGCATATTACTTTAGCAAATCTAAGTACTGGACTTGGATTGTCGAAACCGTACAGAATACATGGCGGGAGTCAGAGGCACAGGCGCTGCACGAACATGCAGATTAATTTTCTGATATTTGTTATTAATTTATTTGTTAACTTGTTTACTAGTCATTAAATCAATGGCGCCACAATAAATAAAGAAACCTGACTAATTTCTTGGAAAAAGCGAACAAGCACTGCTGATAAACCCATTGTGAATGAATAATCGTTTGTTTTGAGATAGGAAATCCCATTTTGGCGATTTGGTTTGTGAAAAGGAACTAAAATGTCCTAGATGTGGATCAAGAAAGTAAGGTAATTTCTTTTCATTTATTATTGATTAATTGAATCGAATACATAATAATTACCAATGTCTTTTATAATTCACAAAACTTGCCTGGGATATGAACGCATTATCTAATGAGGGGCCCAACAATTAAGATTAAGGCAATTATGTGTTGTGCTTAATATTTATTTATTATTTATTATCTCCCTCTTGTTCTAGGCCCTCAACAGGCTTGCGCCCAATTACAGAGTGACCCCCGCATAATGCTTTTTAGAGGTGCCTCTGCAGAAGGTCTTAAGTTGTTCTATACTACTCCGATATTTACCTTACGAATTAGGAAAACTGCAGGAAAACCTAATTCGGAGTAGCCGGCAGAATGCTCGAAAGTGGTCTAAGGTAATTTCCATCTCTGTCACAGATGAAAAATTCACCCCAACCCAGGTTCGAACACCCAACCTCCGGATTTATAACTCAACGCTCTACCATTGAGCCATAATGCCGGTACATTACTTTGTTTCACCTAAATTGTAGCCTATGCAAAATTATGTTTCCCACAAACGTTGTTTATTATTAGTATATTTGTGGCATTATCGCACATATTGCACGTAACATCCTTGAATGTGGTATGATTTAAGATATGCTGCCTTAAGTTAGGCTTATCGTGATTAGTGTAATTACACTGATCACAAATAAGAAGGTTGTGGGTTAATTAGTGACGATTTAAGCGAACGCTACTAATTATAGCGTAATTACAACAGCAGCTGAAGTTATTCAAAGAGGAGTGTGTCAAAAATGACGTAATATTCTTTTTTTTTGTGTAATTACACTGTTCACAATTAAAGACTTTGAAAATATTACGTTATTCGTTAAATGATGATTCTTTAAATTATCCTTATTGTTAGTTTAAGAATTGTGAGCTCAATTTAAATCCTTGGAAGTCTTGTATGTCAGCAGATGCACATTTAAATTTGACTTTCTCTTGGGTGAGTAATCGCAATGAGCACATTTTAACTTCTTGAAAGTCTTATGTGATAACAGATGTCTTTTAAAATAAGCATTGCTGTTGGTTGAAAAGCCACACCAAACACATTTGAAATCTTTGGGCTTATCTTCGCATGAATCGTGTATTAACAAATGTCTTTTTAAATGAGATTTGCTATTGGTGGTATAATCGCACAGGACACAATTTGAAACTTTATGTGCTAACAATTGTTCTTTTAAATAGGATTTTTTATTTGTTGCATAATCCCACTGGGCACACTTGAAATCATTGGAATGCTTGTGTCTTAACATATCTCTTAAAACAGTATTTGTAATTGGTTGCATAATTACACTTATCGCGTTTATAATAGGTACTCGGAAGTGTGCGTTATCAAATTATATTTATCCTTGATCCTAATTACATCGATTGCAAATGAACTGCAAGTGTATTTACTTTTACAGCCGTAAAAACTGCAATGTTGATTACTTTTGGTCATTGTAAATAAACAAAATGGCGGTCTTATACCGCCAATATGTACTATTGACATTGTGTTGCCACCAGAGGTCTCATGAGTCGTGAATAGAATCCTTTGATAGAATCATCATACGTCACAATTTGTGAATGTGCCTTAGCAATAATACCGGGATGCGGACGGTCGACACAACAAATCCAAACAGTTAAATTAGCCACTTCCTTGGTTAAAATGGCGTTTGTTATTTAACTTTGCAACATGAAGTTATTTATAAAGGAAATTAGCAACAAGAAAGGTGCCGTATTTTAAATTTGAAATTACTGGGTTATTTGTTTACAACTTATGTAAAATCATTAACCATTACATTCCTCCAAAAAAAGACATCGGTTTTATCTTGGGCGTGATTAATTCGTAATTTCTGCAGAAAGCATGGGCACTTTACAATTACACTGCCCACTTTGTTGTACAGAAACGTTTTCATGTCATAACTCCTTAAAGTATCATTTGTTAAGCATATCCGATAATTTAATATGTCCGGCGTGCGGCAAACGATTTGAACGAATCTTCGATCTTGCCATGCACCTCGGTAACCAGTGCGTGGATCCATTAGTGCCCGAAGAACCCGAACATGCCGATGAGACGCCCGAACGGTTTAGTCCGATCTGCGTGAAGGTCGAAGCGGACGATTTGACGGACACTGTAACAAGCAGTATATTGGCGAGGGCACTTACCAAAGATACGAGTGCGATTCAACAGCAAAACGAAGAGGAGGTCTCGGAGAATGAGGATCTCTACGTGTGTTCAACTTGTGATATACAGTTCAATTCGATCGAGGATCACGTTAGGGAGTTTCATGACGGACACGAAGTTTACTTGCAGGTTAGTTCGATCTGCATTAAATTAATTGTGACAAATTTCACAACAAATGTTTGCCAAACCAATTCAATTGTTTGGCAACACTGCATTTTTTCGGCACTCTTGATTGTCATACATACCTATACACAAATCCACTGTCACATTTTAATTCACTAATGGCCGTTTGCACCGCCAAAGTTAAGCTTAAGCGTAGCTTAACATCCATGGCAGCGATTATTGAGACAATGGTTGGATTAAGCTTAGCTCTGCTTAAATTTGTCGGTGCAAACGGCCATAAATAGAATTAGATGGGAAGGGGTGCAGTTTGAAATTGGCACCATGAGATTTATAGTCGAATGACTGTTTGCACTGACAAATTTAAGCGGGGCTTAGCTTAAGCGTACCTTAGAATCCATGACAACAATTGTCTCAATAATCGTACGCGTAACCTAAGCTGTGCTTAAATTTGTCGGTGCAAACGGGCATAAGAGCTAGGGGCACATTTTTTTAAACCGTTTTATTATTGTTGATATTTGAATGTATATGTTAATCATATATCCGAGCGTCTGGCAGCAATTTCGCGGATGGCGCAGCTGTGGTGGGTGGCCAAAGAGGGTCTCGAGGGGGGTTAAAAATTTGAAAATTCAAACAGTTTTATTATTAGTGAACCTTTTTTATGAATTAGTTTTTTAATTACTTTCGTTGATTTGCCGGACCAATAATCCTCTTCGTACCTACATGTTGGCAGTGAAAGTTTCCATTATTCTATGTATAAAAAAAAAATCGTTCGCGTCCGAGGTTCGAACCCGCGGCGTCGCGTTCAAAGCCGGCGTTCTAGTCACGTGCGCCAATCGGACGGCATTAATGGCGTCTTTCAGAGTCTACGTACCGCAAAAGTTGTCTTGCATAATTATTTATCATGTTAGTACATTCATATAAATAATAAAGCAAGGTTCATTAACAATGAAACTGTTTGAATTTTCAAAATCTTCGATCACCCATCACCGCTGCGCCATCCGCGAAATTACCGCCACTCGCTCGGATATGTTATTAGCATTACATCTTATACCAAAATATCAACAATAATAAAACTGTTTAAAAAATGTACCACTAGCTCTCCTACTATTACAACTTTGTTTTATTTAACATTTAATGATCGTTGCAGAGTGACAAGGATGAAGCGAGTGTCGAACCTGATAATTCTTGTTTACTCCTAGTAAGCGCCGATAATGGTAAAGAGGTAGAAGAAAATATGGTCATTGCAGATCACGTGAGTAGGGCTGGTTTAACGTGCACCCCGAAACTGGTAAAAATCGAGAAATTTTGGAACGGTAAAGTCGGTGAAGATGACACGCAAGCGGTGGAGGACGATGCCGAATCGGACGGTGATGGCTCAGTGATGGAAATTTACGAATGTGTGAGGTGCTCGTTGACATTTCGCACCGAGGAATATTTCAACAAGCATAAGTGTAAAAGTTCGAACTTCGTCATCAGAAAGTGTACCGTGTGCGATGCAAGTTTTACGACCGTTAAATCGTTAAACGCGCACATGAAAACCCACGCGCTTGGAGAGAATCCCAATCCGCCGTTCGTATGTGAAGTGTGCAACACCGAATTTCCGTTGTTTAAGTCGTTGCGTTTGCACAGGCGAATGCATGATCCCATTAAGTCGAAAAACATCGAACCTCCCGTTAATTACAGTTTGGAGGGTGAGGAAGTGGAAGAGGCGGCAAGGGAAAAGTTTGTATGCCCGGTATGTTTTTCATGGTTCTATCGTAGATAAAGAATAAGATAGTGAGACAACCTCATCACATTTTTTGGGAATTGCAAATTTAAGATTATTAGTCATCGATATTGCTATGTCCAATGGCATGCAGTCACTACGCCATCCACAAAACATCTGTCTAGCTATAGCTCAAAACCTATTAAAAATAGAAACCTGTTAAACGAATAGGAAAAAACTATCTGGTTCACATTTTGGATTCGAATCGAGATTCAAATAAACACACAATTAATTGATTGACAATTCCAAAAAATTATTCCGAAACACATGAAAAATTTAAAACAGAATCCCTGAAAGAAAACAAAGGTAATAAAAGCCTCTTTGGAGATATTACCCCGCACGTATACGGTCTACTAGCCAGATGGCAGCCTCCTACAGTTTGTAACATTCTTTTGTTACCAATTGGAAATCCTGATTAAGTAACTATGTGAATTGTGCTCTTATTCAGTATTCTTACCCCATTAGGTATCTTCTTTGTAATCCACTAGTTATAGATGTAAGTTTATTCCTGTAGTAAATTTTCTCTTTCTCTTGATATCTGTGGTTGCTCCATTGAAACGTTTTGCAGATTTGTATTTGCATTTGAATACGAGGTATGTTAAATTATTACGCAGCATTGTTCTCAGTACGTATATTTTTTTAGGGCTTTTACCATCACTCAATACCTAACCCTCAAGTTTAACTTCTTTCACAGTTTTCTTATCGTTTTTTTTATTACCTTTTCTGTTGATCTACCGTAATTTTACTTACGACCCACGCAGTACAATATTTTTATTTGGACCCGCGATCTTATCAATCCAAGAACGACGCGGTGGATGAGTTTCTACATTACCGGCAGAGTCCTCACCATTTCGGTGAAACCAAACACTGTGACCTACTTACATGAGAGTTTTCTACACCTGGAGATTTCAAGATAGTTCCCATAATTGCAAGTATTAACGAACCGTTGGAGACGAGGTTTGAGATTTACACCTCACACCTCAGGGTAAAGAGGTTTTTGATTATAATAATAATAATTTCCTAAGAAACGCGACTGTGTATCTCTTATATGGTTCCTGATTTTAGAGGAGTGACGCGTGCCCTCCCGCAAAATCAGTCTCCCTTTATTTCTCACTATCATTATCCCTGATGCAACTAACAATTAAGAAAATAGTAGAATCCTTGGTTACTTCCATAAACCCCTTCAATTAAACTTTCACTTTTATTGGTTAGTTGTTAAATCATTATGTACTGTGGTGTATCAATCCTATAATTATTTTTACCATAGATATGTTCCAAAGAGTACGACAAGGAATACGCGGAAGCGCATAAGAAGTTTCATAGTGAGGAAAAGGATTACAATTGCGAAATTTGCAACCGCAAATTCTTCTCGCAGGAAAACTTGGACATGCACATGCACGCCCACGCAGAAGTAAAGAAATTTACGTGTTCGTACTGCAAGAAAGGTTTCTTAAGTAGCGACAAATTGGAAGCGCATATGTCCGCCCAATGTCAAATGAGGCAATACGAGTGTCAATATTGCGGGAGGCGTTTTTCCCGTCCGCACGAAAAGGTCAAACATGAACGAATACACACCGGGGAAAAGCCGCACAAGTGCGAAATTTGCGGTAAAGCGTTTCGCGTCAGCTATTGCTTAACGCTTCACATGCGTACTCATTCTGGAATTCGACCGTATAAGTGCGATCACTGCGGTAAGCGTTTTAAGGCGCATAGCGTCTACAATCATCATTTACTCACACATTCAGAAGACAGAAAGTATAAATGCCCTTTTTGTCCTAAAACTTTTAAGACGGGTGTACAACTAGCAGGGCATAAAAATAGTCACACGAAACCTTTCACTTGTACGGAATGTAACCGACCCTTCGCGTCTTTGTACGCGGTTCGATCGCACATGGCCACCCATAAAAGGCAAAATAACCTCAAATTTAAATGTTGGTTGTGCGGAGCGTCGTATGCACGTTCGTTCGCTTTGCGTGACCACATTAAAGAGCAACACTACGAAAACGCAAAGGAAGCCGCCCAATTAGGAAGCTTAGATTTTGCAATAACCGAAACAATTGAAACGGGAGAGGCCGTTTTAACGGACGGTGATGAAACCATGTTAATCGATATGCCGGGCGGAGAAGATGTTAATAGTATAGAAATTTCTGGAGTTGCAATAACTCTTTCGGATAATAATTGATTTTAGGGATAAGTAAGTTACATGATATATTAAGCTATAAGTAGATGTCAGCAAATGTAAATATATTCTCAGTTTATTATAATGTTCTTTCTTATAAAGGTAATAAAATGAATAAAGCGATTTAATTAATTAATAGTAATTTGAATATAACATTGCAATCATTTTAGGAGTCCCGAACCCAGCACTGGAACTTTTACTAAAACCTCTATGTGGAAATGACGGACGTTTCGCACCACTTTTAAATAAAATTTCAGTAAATTTTTTAGTGGATTTAATGGTATGAATACCTTACATTGTGTTATACTATGCGGGAGACGTCATTGGGAAGGGAAGTTTACACACGGTGCAAACGAAGACTGAAAACCAGGAAATAATGAACTGGTAAGAAAAAAACCGACACACATAGACATAAATAAGAAATAACATGAGAAAAGAGAGATACAAAAGCAAACATCTGAAATGATATACAATGACAAATCGGACAATCGAGGATGCAAGCATCACACAAACAGGCCCACATACTAAACAAAAGAATTATTAAATTAAATTAGTGGAACCTCTTCTTGTATTGGTAAGGCCTAGGTTAAGGCACAAGATCAGAAATGAACGAACAGGTACAGCAAATTGAAACTGTGCTTTCTCAATGGTTAGTCGAATAATGCAGAGTAATACACAGTAAAAATAATATGTTTAACGTCCTTGGTGCCAACGTATGTGAGAGAGATAGCTAACAATAGAACACTGACCTTTCCTGATTCATTTCAGTGGCGTTATAAATATAATAAAGGGATTTACGCTGATATTTCAGTAGAAAATACGAGTAGCTTTTACGAAAGAAATAATTAAAATGCTGGTTAAAGACCATGTAATGAAAACATAAATTGAGCAAGCATTTACACGAAAAATGAAAGCGATTTCAAACAATAGGTAAAAGTTAACGGTGTAAAACACGTGATTCTCCATTGAGATTAAATCAAGTCAGTCAATTTCGAAAACAAACCTGAAAGATTATAAAGAATTATAATATCTTGCATACAAAATAACACATAATTTACATTAATATACTTAACACAAAAATAACAACAAACAAACTATACTTATAATCAGAGGTGGGTACCTATTTCGAATGAATTTATTTGAAATACGTATTTAAAATAGAAAATGCCATTTTATATTTTGTATTTTAAATACTGTAGATAAAATCATTTTCTATTTTCTATTTTAAATAAATCAGTATAACTATTTTCTATTTAAAATAACGTAGTATAGATTCGATTCAAAGTTTTTCTGGTTTACCTGCAAATGTGATCTGTGGAAAGAAACTAAAAATGGTGATATGTGGTAAAGAAGTGTATCAAAACGCTTCCTTGCACAAAACGTGCTACAATTACTGCTTTCCATTTGAGTGCGTGAAGCTCTGGTGCAGTTCGTTCGGAGCAGCTCATTTTGCAAGTTGTTCATTTTTAACACATTTGAATTGACATTCACAGTACGTAAATAACCACAAAAGTGTTACAAGCCCCAAGCAAATAGGTGGTGCATGAGGGGACAAGGGAAATCCAATTTCGGGCGCGTCAGAGCTCGAAGCTTTCTTAAAAGGGACACAGGGCATCGTGCACGGTACAGCTTACAGCTCCTCTTTCACTCAAATGGAAAGCAGTAATTGACTCATCCCCTTTTTAAATTACGTTGGGCACCGAGTGAATATAAAACTCAATTCAAAGACTTGCTACTAAATGAATTAAGAGTAATAACTGCAGCTGAGAATGAAGACAACGGCAAAAATAAAGAAATGAACGTGCTTGATGACAAATATTGTTTGTTCGACGATTCTTCTACAGACAGCCCTGGCTCTTCAGATTTAAATAATGGGTTACAGCTTGAAGCCCTTCAATATCTTCAGAGTCCACTTACAAATTTGTCAATGTTGGATCAATTTCCTAACATCAAAAAGTTATTTATAAAATACAACACATACTTCCGTCATCGGCTCCTGTTGAAAGGCTGTTTTCATACGCAGGGATAATCATGCGACCCAAACGTCGATGCATGAATGATGATACATTTGAAAAACTTTTAATAATTAAAGCTAATGTAAATTTTATTGCAAATAAATAAATTGTAAAACCATTTTGTATTCGAAATGTTATTTCAAATACCTATTTTCTATTTTGTATTTTAAATAAATGTACAAAAACCATTTTGCATTTTACATTTTAAATACAATATCTGAATACATTTTGCATTTTCCATTTTAAATACTTATTTAAATGCATTTTACCCATATATATAAGTTTACCCACCTCTGCTTATAATACGTTGTGTGCATCAACGAAGGTTGTATATATACAGGGTGAACATTTCGATAATTTCCACACATTTAAACGAATGACCAAATGTAAACTACACTTCGGGTCATGACCATGTAATCAAAACACAACCATAAATTGAGCAAACATTTACACAAAAAATGATATTAACGGTTTCAAACAATTACAGTTAACTGCATTTTGCATACAAAACACAAATACTGCAAAGACGTGCATTAAATAACACAAAGCAAACAAACTACACGACCTGTCGGCGACGACTGAAATCAAAATGCTCGCAAAACTTAAGGCAAGAAGCGTTCAAACGCACCCTGCCACTTGAATTCATTAATTAATTAATGCAGTGATGTTCTGCTTAAGTGGTTGGTGTTTTAATTTGCTTGTGATTAGCATAGTTTGGGTTTTATTCAAGGCCAATTTTTTTTCTCAAGTCGCGCTCTTTTTCTCCTTGGTAGTCTGTTTTTGCGAGAGTGCGGCACCTTTAGGTTTTGCTTGCTTTGCTTTTAATGTACCACATCCAAATTCCCGGGTTCTCAGAATAAGTTTATAATAAATAAACTCGCAGACATTACAGCGTTTTATTTGAGTGTTCCTGCCCGACTGGGTCCCGAGTCATTGTATTAGCTTCGTGTAACGTAAGGGGGCGATCACTTAGACGATCCAATCACGTGCCATTCCTTTGTTTGAAATTTGAGCAGGAACCGTGTTTTGATACTGGGATTGCAACGTTGCCACTTTGCCGTGAAATCTGTCATCTTCACTTCGAGCCTGGGGTGGGTTAAGATCACGGACCTCTTATTTTAAGAGGTCCGTGGTTAAGATCAGTACACAGTTACGAGTATCTATAAGTTCACTATTCAATGATTGGCCCTCGACGATATGGCGTTGATTATGCAAACGCTTTCAGTCCGGTTCCATGTTTGGAAGTCAGGATTACCACTAAAAACCCTGAGAAAAAAAAGTAGGTGGGAACTTGGGAAGTCATACAAAGAATTCCTTTGCATTTTTTTTAACTAAAAATTAAAGGTGATTTTGCTAACATAAATGCTTTTGTGATTGGCGAATGGAATGTTCGGTTTTCGTTTTTATTCGGTTTGTATCCGACACTAATTGCGATATGTGGCATCACTGTCACCAATAGACCTACTCCACCTGTCGATTTGACACAGTTGACGTTCCGTATGTCATGTTGGAAGTTTCTTGTTATTGAAATGTGAAGTTTAATTTTCAAAAGTAATTTAGAGAAATTTAGCAAAATGTCTTTACCGGGCAACGGTATATTCGTCGTAAAAGGCGAAATTTCAATTTTGATAACGGCAATGAGACGTGGTGTAAAATGGTCCTCACATTCACACCAAGACGAGGAACTCGATCTTCTAATGCATTCCTTTCAAGATTTAAAGGACGTTCTGAATAAAATGGACGATCTTAAGCTTCTCGATCCAATTTTGTTTCTAACTCCCTTTTTAGATGTTATTAGATCTGAGGAAACGACAGGTCCCGTCACTAGTCTAGCACTATCAGCTGTTAACAAATTCTTATCTTACGGGATTATCGGTAGTTCTCATTCCTTTACAGACACATTACTCGGATTGTTGCTTTCAGATCCAACACACGCATCTATGCCTACTGTCGTCGATAATATTGCGGACGCAGTAACGCATGCCCGTTTTGTGGGCACCGACCAGTCATCCGACGGCGTAGTTTTAATGAAAATCTTGCAGGTATTGCGCACCTTAACTTTGTCGCCCGAAGGTGCCGCTTTAACGAACGACAGCCTTTGCGAAATTATGCTGTCTTGTTTTCGTATATGTTTCGAGGGCCGCTTGAACGGTACTGCGAAGCGGCGAAAATACCATTCATTCAGAGTAAATTTTTGCAGAACTTCTGCGAAAAACGGCCGAGCACTATTTAAAAGACATGGTTCAACTGGTATTCATGCGTCTACCGCAGTTTCCCGAGGATTTACGAATTGGCGGCATGAAACATTTGAAAATAAAGCCGGGAGCGATTGAAGCGTCGCGTAAACGAAAATCGTCTCGAAATAAAAATAAGAATGCACGTGCGGTGGAGGAAAAGCTAGCAGGTACTTACTATAGGTGTTAACAATTTGGACGTAGTGTAAAGAGTATAGCAGTGAGACAATGGTTTTGGGAAATGGCAAACTTAATGCATGTTGTTATGTTGGTTTACCGAAGATTTCCCCAAATAGCTAAATTTAATGTTCGTCAAATAACCGAAGAAAATTGCGTTTTCATTTTCCCTAGTATAAGCGGTTGGAAATGGACGGTTTTCGTTAGCGCACTTTTTGCAGAGAACCTAAATCTGTTATTGGAATTTCTATAGCACGTTAGATGTAGAAACTACATGCTACTACTTTCTTATGGACACCATATTGAATTTTTACAGAATGAAATAGTGAACAAACAAAAATTACTGCCACCCTATACTTTGACATACATTTACAAGAAAAATGTCAAAATTCAAATGAATTTCTTTTTTTCTTCCCTATCATTCTGTAAAAATCCAATATGGCGTCCATAAGAAATAAGAAAGTAGTAGTAGTGGAAAATTCAGATTCTCAAAAAAAAGCCCATAGCAAGGTGCTAACAAAGTTCAGATGTGCATGTGCAGGAAGAGTGGTGCAACATCAAGGAAGTAGTAACATAAATACTTTGAAAGGAGAAGTGGGAAAAGAACGAAAGCAAGAGGGTAAGAAACAATGGATTTCAGAAGTTCTGGCCAAGATTAATGAAGAAAGAAAATGGGAAAATTATTAATACTGAGGAAGGAAGAAATAAGTCGAGGAATAAGTAAAAGCCAATTAATAATCAAATAAGATCACATTTCGACTTCATTTACGCCAGCTTTCAAGGAACTCACCAAAACGTTCCCACCTCTACATATAAAACGCTTGTATCTCTTATCATTCAAGTAAAGTACCAAGTTCCATCAGGAAGTGGAATCGAAGATGGGACAAGAGAGGGAAATGTGTTACCTAGAAGAGAAAGTATGGGCCACACAGCAATATATACCTTCACAAATACACATACAACTAGATAATTCCTACAGTTTCTTTATGCACATTTTATAAGATAAATTAGTAGTAATTCA
This sequence comes from Photinus pyralis, assembly GCF_008802855.1. Lineage (NCBI taxonomy): Eukaryota > Metazoa > Arthropoda > Insecta > Coleoptera > Lampyridae > Photinus > Photinus pyralis. Next base: position 11,776,044 of record NW_022170819.1, read on the forward strand.
TGGACCCATGAATTTGGCAGCTTTATTGAAATTCTAAATCAAACTCTGACTCAAAAATCTGATTCTTATATCCAGTCCCAATTCAATAGGTTGGTAAATAAACAGGTTACATATTCTTTCTCATTGAAACTTTATGAATTGTGTATCTATACACACGTTTTTTAATTTTCTTTTTGGATAAAGTCCCTTTTACATTTTTAAAACTGCGTGGAAACTTCTTTGTCGAACTTCTAATGCAATTTTATTCGCAATGTTCCAAAATCACGTAATGTTCCGTTATTCCCTGTTTAAAGAATTTTTCGACACTTTTATGATTAAAAAAACTCGAAAAAATCTTTACAAAGAATTTTCTTTGATAGCCCGGCCGCCAAATATTAACCCCAGGATACTCATCTTCGTACTGGTGACTACGATGCTAAGAGTTTCATTAATTTCTCACTTTTCTAATCGGACTAATCCCCTCTTTAAAACGGATGTAAATTGAGCCCTCACTCAGACTTCCAGGCGCTATCGGTAATTAAACAATAACAGCCCATTGAAAAATACTAGTTAAAAATGACGCGTATTTCGTTGACCCCAATTAACCAGCTAAATTCTTTACATCTTCATGAACCATGTTTGTCTGGGAAGACATTTTTCAGCCTATAAATACTACTTTACTTATTTCTGCGGGAAAAATTTAAATCCAAACCTAATGCTTTCGTTACAGTACGTACGCCAATTTTCCGAGATAACGACTCGACCGATTTTGTTCAAATTTTGAATATGCATATTAGGGATAAAGAATCAGTCCAAGAATATCTTACTCTGCGTAAAGGTGTCATTGTAGAACCGGCCCTTAGTCCAGAATTCGGCCGGCGGTTACGTTCAGGGAAGCAATTAAAACAGCATTACGGCACACAGACACGGTAGCAATTGCCCTAACGGGAACGCAAGCAACACACGGGGAATCAAATACAGAAAAAGCCAAACAATCCCTTTTTATAATTAACGGAAGAGCAAGTATCAAACATTTACATTTAAATTTATCGGTACGGTGACGGATAAAAGTACAAGACGTACGCGAATAATTACCAAAAGATTCTACGTTTCGGTTAAACACCAAACGCAAAAAGATCCCCTTTAAACAACGGCTTCGACCATTTCATAGAGAGATCGACGGGTTTCCCAGCCGACACAGCGTATTTGATTGTTTACATCCAAAAGTTAACACTTCTAACATAAAAATCTGTAATTGGTCTTAAAATTTAGCTCAATTAAGTGCGCTTCTAATGAAACCCCTCACGACTAGTTCGGATGCGATTTACTCATTTACTTAGCTACTGTTAATTACACTTATTTAATTTGCCGGATTAAAATTTCCAAATTCGGTAGCCCAGTTTATGCTCATTGTTACCTCAAATTTTGGGTCAATCGCAACAGTCTGCTATAATGAAATAAACTGTACGACTTTGCAGCTTTAACGGTCGTTTTATATTAACATAGGAAACCAAAATCATCTACGAAACTGAAAGTCTAAAGTATGTCGGATATTACAAAAATTATTTACATATACAGTACAGTACAACCTCGTTAATCCGAATAGATTCGGACCACCGACCTTTCGGATTATCGCGAAACTAGTGAAAATAACAAATTTGGACACAAGCATTAAGAAATAAACTTTATTCTTTTCAACGTCTTCAGGGGTGTTATCGTTGTTACGAGGAACAAAATTATTTCGGACTAGCGTGTATTCGGATTATCGAGGTTGTACTGTATCCCTACGGGAACAATAATTATCAGGGCCGGCTCAAGGTAAAAGTTACAGGTAAGCAAGCACTAAAATTCGCGCCTCCGTCCGCCTCGCTAAATTTTGAATAATGGGAACGTTTGGCAAGCATTTTTTAATAATACAGGGTGTTCGTCATGCAGATATTTCAGGGGGTGATAGCACTCGTCAAAATAAGAAAAAAAATGCAAATATGTGCGTGGTTTAAAGGGCGTCATTTTCGTTATACAGGGTGACAAAGTTTCAATTTTTCTCTCGTATTTTGCGTTGTCTCTTTTATGTTCTGGGATAATTGTTTCAAATTTGATACATCAATTATTTTGTAGAATCTACAATAAAGTATCAAAATAGTTCGTCGTGGTATACAGGGTGTTGCATTTCCTTTGCCACCCTGTATAACGAAAACGACGCCTTTTAGACCATGCATATAGTTACATTTTTTTTTATTTTGACGGGTACTATCCCCCATGAAATATCTGCATTACATTAATTAACAGTCTGTATAAAGGTTCATATTTACATCATTTCTCTAGCAGACCCGACGAACTTCGTACCGCTAATTCCAATTCAGCAGAGTTGAACATTAGGTTATTTGTAGCTTTAAAATTGTGTTCTCGCATTTTTTTGAAAAGCAAAAGTTGTACAAAAATGCTACAGGGTTTTCTGAAGGGATAACGCGTCTGCTATTTACCTACAAATATGCCCGCCGTGTACGGATTTTTACGTCCGTGGTCCGTCAGTCATTAAACTCGAGAAATGTTTGCGCCCCTTTTCGTCTGCGACGTAAGCGGCGGGTTACACCGCTTACACCTAAAGCCGGTCCTGATAATTATAAAACTCATCAATTAAATACGGCAACTGGGTTCCTTATCGGCGGCTAAAACGGCGCAAGTTCCTTCTGTTTCCAACTCCTAAAGGGAATAAATAGTTCTGGAACAACAATTTTCGTAACGAAGCGCCTCTAGATACAGAGTGTTCAATAAAGCTGGTGGCGGTTATCTATGTACAAAGTGTCCATAAATTCCGGTATGAAAACAGCGCTTCATTACAAATATCCACGATAACAGCGCGTCCTTTTCAGATTATTGCCGAGAAGTATGAAATGTTCCTGTTTTTCTTGTAAGCTTGTCTCACTGTTGTAGTCTTACACTAAGACTTAGTGGTAATGTAATCTAATAATATGTTATTGTAGAAGGTGATGATGCACAATCGCCCGTTGTAACGAAAGCGACGTCGTTACGCACGAATCCACTATCAACCACTCCAATGACCCCAGGCGTTAATATTGTGGACATGCAAGGGTCAATATCACGTTCGACACCACAATTGTTATCAAATGAGGCAGTAGATGCGACATCTCCCAGTAGTTTTCCTGAAAACGAGAGAAACGGGGACGAATCTGAACCGTGCGCTGAGAGCAATATCATCGTTAACGTACAGAGTCCGGGTAGTTCGGACGTTTGTGCCGAGGATGACCCAAACGATCAGATAAATTCGCCTACGACGGAAGAACCCAATTTTCAAAGTCTTGACGTCGAGAGCAATGAACCGAGCATTCCGGAGACGGTTGCGGATGCAAACCAGCAAGGTTTTGAGGTTCAGGAAGAAGTAAAGGAGTACATTAATCCGCGAGGTATCAGGTTCACGCCTCATCAAGAGACTACAGCCTTAATACCGTATGGCATTGTATCGGTGCGGGAAATGTTTAGGTTTCTAATCAGTTTATGTAATCCCCTTGATAAGCAAAATACCGACTCGATGATTCACTTGGGGTTAACTCTATTAACGGTCGCCTTCGAAGTGAGTGCCGATAATATAGGGAAGTACTCCAGTTTGCTGACCTTGGTTAAGGACGATCTCTGTCGAAATTTATTCTCGTTGCTCAACACAGAGAGATTATCGATTTTTGCAGCCGACCTGTCTGTGTCATTTCTAATGTTCGAGTCATTGAGAACCCACTTGAAGTTTCAGTTGGAGTTCTACTTGACAAAGTTAATTGAAATTATTACAAGCGACTCGGTAAAAGTAACGTACGAACACAAAGAGTTGTCCTTGGACAATATGGTGCAACTGTGGAAGGTACCCGGTTTGGTAACGGAACTTTACCTTAACTATGACTGTGATATATACTGCACGAATCTGTACGAAGAGTTAACTAAGCTGCTGGCGAAGAATGCGTTCCCCGCCACCTCTGGCATTTATCACATGCATCTACTATCATTGGACGCATTGATAACCGTTATGGACGATATCGAAGGTCACTGTTTGAGGAGCAAGGGAAAACTGGAGTTTGCCTCGTCTAATCCAGAAAGTGAGGGCGAGTTTACGAACATTAATGATTTTATCGGGAAAAGTTCACGGCAAAAAGTATCCGAAAATGTTCCAAATAGGGAGCAGCTCATTGCAGTAAAAAATATTAAGAAAGTAAGTACTACATCAGACAGACAGACCCACACATTTCCTTACTTGAAAATTTAAAATAAAGCATATGTATAGTGTGTGCCCATATTTAAACAGATTCACATTCACTGATGATAATAATAATAATAATAGTTTATTTCACGACTTTTTGATATGAGGTCATAACTGAATTGTCAAGGTTTTTACAAATCAATTGACATTGAGGTTTATAATTAACGTATTTATATCATTAGCCTGCCTAGTACTAGGTGATTTTTAAAACGTCCAATACCATGTGTGGTGAATACCTTTTTTCAATAAGCAAACTCCACTACATGATTTCTTCTTTTATTTCTGCCGGACTGAAACTGTTCGCTTTCAAAGCCAAATCGAGAATCCCCTTTTGAGTCTCTGCAAAACTAATTCTCACTCAGTCTTTAGATAATGAAACCCGCCCAAAATTTCACACAAAAACTCATTGAGAACCCCTGCTTAAAAATGACGCATATTTCGTTGACTCCAATCATCCAGATAAAATCTTGACGTCATCCAGATAAAAATTTGTTTGGGAAGATACTTTAGAACCTTGTTTCCCGTAATTATAGAGTGACCTGCATAATCTTTTTTAGAGGTGCCCCTGCAGAAGGTCTTAAGTTGCTACAGCTATTGCTTCTAATTCTTTAATCCGTGACACGAACTTTCTGCATTTTGTATTTATCTTAGTAGCAAATAGATCTATGCCAGGAATGATAATTGTACTGGAATTTTTGTGAAAAGGTCGTCCCATAATTCTATTTCTGGATTTGTGGCTTCTAGATTCTGCATCTGCCACCAAATTATCCTAGTATTGATATAGGATGCAATGATCCACAGATTTCTGGATTCACAGTATTGGCAAATTTTTTTTGGATAATTTGGAGAGTATGTATACTGTATGCCACCCATCTTATTAATAATGGGCGATCAAAAATGAGTTGCTGTCGAGTCGCCTTTGGAAGTTCAAGTTAAATACGATTTCCCATGTAAACAAAAATTCCAAAGGTGACTTGACAGCAACTCATATTTGATCGCATTGTATATGAAACATTTGAGTGGATGTTCAGTAATAAATAAAATCTTCTGTTTTATGTACTTAATTTTTAAGAAAGAGGTTAGTGTGTGGATTAGATAAGGATCAAAGTCAAAGATTTTATGTACAGGGCCAAATAAGAATGCGAGGTACTGTATTTGGGAACCTGTCCATCGTAGAGGCTCGCGGTAAAAAAAGATATTACTAAAACGGCCTAGAGAAAAACCTGGAAAATAATAATAATAATAAATCGTCTTTATTGAACATGTTCTCTGGCGAAATCTAGCTCAAGGCTATTCTATTTAACCAGAAAGCATGGAACAAATTAAATATGCACAACACAAGATAATCAAATGATAATAGAATACAAAAAAACAAACAAAAAAAACATTATACATATCTGCAAGAACTATCACAAATTATGATTATGATTGAGAAGATATGCCTTTAAATGTTTTTTAAAATTATTTCCGCTATATTCCGTGATGTATGAGGGAAGAGAGTAATAAAGTTTCACAGAATTATAACTAAAGCTTCTTTGAAACATACCTGTTTGATGATGGGGTACAGTGAGTTTATTATTAAAATGTACGTTAACACGATGTCGACGTGACGCAGGTATCAGTCTTTCAGCAATATTTTTAAGTTTCTGAGAGGGTCGCTAGGGGGCGTAACTGCAATCTGGAATCTAAAAAAGTGATTTTTTTGTGAATTCAGCTATATTAACCTAACAAAAAATGTCCGGTCTTTGAAAACGACGATAATCTGAACTTTTTTTGTTTGATAATTATTGCTGTATCTCTAAAAATGAAGTAGTGGGGCTGGAGGGTATTCAAAGGTTTCCGTAAAGAACACTATGTATCTTCGAAACGGCTGAGCCGATTTGAACAAACTTGGGTTAATTAAAAAGAGTTATTCTTCGGCTACAAATATTATATTTGAAGTTTTGTTAGTTTCACATATCGCCGCTTGAGGGCTTTTTTCGACATTCCAACAGAAATGGGTAATTTTCTCAAAAAAATTATATGCGTTGGTTTGATTTTTTTCATGAAAAAGTAGCTAAATGATGCCTAAACAAGCTCGCAAAAACCGCATCTCGATGTCTTGTTCCTAACCTAAAATTTAGGCCAATGAAAATTTTATACCCTCAAAATTTTATTTTTTTAAGCTAATTTTTCCGGAATTATTTTTATTGTATAATTTGTGGCCCTAAGGTGGATCAATTTAAAAAAAATATCGAGATGCTGTTTTCGCGAGCTTGTTTAGGCATCATTTAGCTACTTTTTCATGAAAAAAAAATCGAATCAATGCATTTAATTTTTTTGAGAAAATTCACCATTTCTGTAGGAATGTCGAAAAAAGCCCTCAAGCGGCCATATGTGAAAGTAACAAAACTTCAAATATTATAATATTTGTAGCTGAAGAATAGCTCTTTTGAACTAACCCGAGTTTGTTTAAATCGGCTCAACCGTTTCGAAGGTGTTCTTTACGGAAGTCTTACCCCCCACCACTTCATTTTTAGTGATACAGGAAAAATTGTCAAACAAAAATGGTGCGGATTATCATCGACTCGAAAGACCGGACATTTTTTTGTTAGGTTAATATAGCGGAATTCACAGAAACATCACTTGTTTAGATTCCAGATTGCAGTTACGCCCCCTAGCGGTCATTTCAGAAACTTAAAAATATTTGCCAGGTTTTGCTCATGCCCGTTTTAGTAATAACTTTTTTTACAGTACCTCGCATTCTTAGTTGGCCACCCTGTACAAAAAATAGTAAGTAAGATTTTACTTGTGCCCACCTTCAGAACTCACGAGCCAACACTGTTATGAAGGATGAGGGAAGTTGACAATTCAAATTGCTACTATATTTGTAGTTTCTTTTTCCCTGCTTGAGACTGTCAATTTTCATCAGAAAAAAAGAAATCATTGCAGCGATTTTGACATCCCAGCAGTATAGAGATATTGAAGAGTGTGGAGCAGAAGTTGCTTCCTTTTGATTTGAACTTTATACCCTATGAATGCTCTGACTTTCATCAGGCTATCTCGAAGACAGGTGGCTGGCACTATTATTTGTGCACTTGTAATGGCATTTATAAGGGTCGAAGTCCTCATTTGCGTAAAAAAAAAATTAAACCTCTACACCCCTGGCAAAAATGTTCATATTACAATTAGTTTTTAATTTACCCACGGTTAGCTCAGTAATAAAGATGTTTTTTTATACCCCTTACTGTACCTTTTATCTTCTCTTAAAATCTGAAATTCAAAATCTTATGCTCTGGTTTGATTGAATTAAATACGCATATGGCTTTAGTTGATTGAATATATTAAGTAAAGCAAAAGCTATAAAATTTTATTTACACGCTTCTGAATGTAACTGGATTCATAAAAAGAAATACAAAAAAATATGCAATTCCTGTCTCGTGATCCTTATCTAAATATTTTATCTTTACCACATAATCAATTACTGGTACATTCTTCTGTTTAAAAATATAGAACTGAAATTACATGCAAATCTCAATCAATGAGACAAAATACCCCAAATACTGTGTTTGAATTCGATTCTTATCAGTAAGTGCAATACAAAATCTGTTCATACAACTACTTTTCATTGGTCGATTTCTTCAGGGATATCAAAATTACTTAAAAAAAATTAATATGCAATTTCCTAAAAATAACCGGCCACTAAATCAAAAAATTTAAAATACTTTACAGTAATTGACATGAATGAGATGCCTTTCAGACAGAGCTGGGTCAATCGCTCTAATTTTCTCAAAAATGCTCGCAAGCATCGAGGTGTTTTGCAAAGCGAAACCGCTTACGAGTGCCGAGCACGCCTAAAAGTGCTCAAGCGGTTTATCGCGAGCGCTCGGGAAAAGTGCTCGTGAGCGGAAAAAAAATTCTCAGAAGCGGAAAAAACGCTCGAGAGCGGAAAAAACGGCTCGCGAGCGGAAAATCATTCGCGAGTGAAAAGAGAGCTCGCGAGTGAAAAAAGAGCTTGTGAGCGGAAAAAAACGCTCATGAGTGGAAAAACCGCGAGTGGGCAGAAAAAAGCGCTCGAGCGCCGAGCACTAAGCGGCCGCTCCGAAAAGTGCCCGCGATCCGCTCGCAAGCGCTTTTTCGAGCGGAACGCTCGCGAGCAGTACCCAGCTCTGCTTTCAGGTTACAATTGGTTCAGGTTCAGTAATGAATTAAAAAAATTTCAACCCTCTTTGACTACCCACCACCGCCGCACCATCCGCGAAATAAGCTTTGTATGTAGAGTTCAGTACCTATGTCTAAAATAAGTATTTTTTTAAATAGTAACAAACTTACGATTTTTGAAATGAGATTTGAGTTTTTCAAAAATATATAATAGTTTAGTGTTTATTTTTAAAAATAAGTTTGTTTATTATTTCAAAAAATATTTATTTAGGAAAAAGTTGACTACGCCATTGTTATTATTATTATTATTGATAAATTTAGTATTCCGTTTCGCAGCGCTGTAAAATCTAATAAATGAATGAAATTGAACAAATTTGTAATGAAAATTGATAATTGAAAACCCCTCCATAAAAATGATCACTTGTCATTTTTTTGTAAAATGAACTGAGGACCAATTGAAAATTTTTTTACAAAATGTTCTATCAATTTATAACTTTGTTATTTTGGTTCTACAACTAAAAGTTACTGGCCCAAAGTTGTAGAGACTTTTATTGTTATCTTTTAATAAATGTGTTGTGAGACCAATAGTTCGTCAGATAAACCATAAAAACCATTTGCACCCCTTTTTCCAAGATGGCGGCCGCGGCACAAGGGCTGCAATTCCACAAACTTTGAACTCTTTCTTGATATCAAAAAAATAATGTTGCGTCCTCTGACAAACGCACGCTAGTCCCAAAAAACTGTAACATTTCCATGGACTAAATACAAATCAACATCGATAACAGAATCACATTGACCTCTAATTCAAATGATATGATCGAATCTGTGTTCAAACTAAAATTAATGACCACCATTAATGACCCATCGTTATTGTAGATGCTAAGGAAAACGTTCGCATGACGTAGATACTTTGCTAAATCGAAGGCGTGAAACAAATTTCGTTTTAGTGGCTTCCGATGGGCACAGATTATTTCAACCACAAACCGAAGAAGGGCATCCAATTCTTGCAAGAGCACGGCATTCTTAAGCCCGATCTGAACCCCCACGAAATCGTCACCTTTCTAAGGGAAAATCCGGGCTTGGAGAAGAAGATGATCGGCGAGTACATAAGCAGCCGTAACAACTTGCAGATATTGGAGGCGTTCGTCAAGATGTTCGATTTTAGCGATATGCGCGTGGACGAGGCGTTGCGATTGTACTTGGAGACGTTTCGGCTGCCCGGCGAGGCGCCCCTCATCTCGCTGCTCCTGGAGCATTTCGCCGAACATTGGCACGTACGTTGGTAGCTTTAGGAGGCGGGCTCTATTCTGTCGGTTTCGCTTTTTAGAAATCGAATGGGGAACCATTTGCGAACGCCGATGCCGCTTTCACTTTAGCGTACGCTGTGATTATGTTAAATGTGGACCAGCATAACCATAACGTTAAAAAACAAAATATTCCTATGACTGTGGACGATTTTAAGAAGAATCTGAAGAAAGTGAATGGTGGAAGTGATTTTGATCAAGAGTTGCTGAATGATATTTACAATGCGATCAAGTGAGTAGATTTGCTTTATTTGTGACAATACCATTACAAAAATCATCATTTTACATAATAGACATACATGTGTTGCCCTCGTAACAAATAACAATGGTACATGGGGTTGTGACAATTCTCTAATCCAGTGGTTCTCAAAGTTGTCTGGGCTCCGACCCATCTAAAAAAATTCCAATTCTGGGACCCACCTCTTAGTTGTTTTACTTACAAGAAGGGTATAAATATTGGTAATGCGCAGATTGCCTAGTGGCGAGTTGTGGAACTACTTAATGCTGTCTTATTGGTTCTAAATGAAATTTTAAATTTACCACTTTCTATTTTTTTGTTCATGTCTTATACAGTGGCGAATTACCCATTCAATATTCGCTCGCGACCCATACTTTGGGAAAAAATTCTCTAATCAGATCAGACCAGTTAAAATCATAAGGTAGTATAACCTGCACAAATCAAATGCGTATGATATTCATTGATTGTGCATTTGGGAGTTTCCCCATAGAAATTGATGCATAAATAAATAACACTCTCAACTTAGTTACTAACTTCTTCCAATCAACTTCCAGGAGCGAGGAGATCGTCATGCCAGCGGAACACACGGGTTTAGTGAAAGAAAACTACCTCTGGAAGGTTCTATTAAGGCGTGGAATGTCGAAGGACGGATTGTACATTCATGCGTCAGGCGACGCGTTCGATTACGATCTATTTGCATTAATCTGGGGCCCGATCGTCGCCGCTTTGTCCTTTATTTTTGACAAGTCGGAAGATCCCACCGTATACCAGCGAGCGATTAAAGGCTTCGAATCGTGCGCCTTCATATCATCGCATTTCGGAATATCGACAAATTTGGACATGCTGATTTTGACGTTGTGCAAATTCACGCTGTTCAATAATCAACCTAAGAATTTTGGCGGTATACAGTTTGGTGCCAACCTAAAAGCGCAGTGCGCCCTCAAAACGTTGTTTAATTTAATACATCAGCACGGCGATTACGTTCGGGAGGGTTGGAAGAACGTCTTTGATATCTTCCTGTCGTTGTACTACGAGAATATGCTGCCGAAATCATACATGGAGGTCGAAGACTTTATCGATCCAAACGGAAAAATCACTTTGGTGTGTGAAATCATGCAATCGCAGAAACAGGACACCGGGTTGTTTAGCTCGTTGTACTCGTACATGGTATCCTCATCGGAAAACCTATCAAAAATTCCCACCCCCGAAGAGCAGGAATACATCGATATCGCGAACCAGTGCATTAAGGACTGTAATTTCGATCAGGTTGTAACCGATTCGAAATTCCTACACGAAACTGCACTGCTACACCTTGTGAAAGCATTGGTCGAGTTGTCCAGGGGACCGGACGTACATAAATCTTTGGGTTACAACTACAATCAGAGCGTTACCATATTCTTTATGGAATTACTTCTACGGATCGTTATTCAGAATAGGTAATTATGCTAATTTAGCGTTACTCTCTTTCAGTATGATTATTCTGAACACACTTTAAGGTTAAAACAATCTGAAAAATATCTATGGTCACGATAACACTGTTTTTAAAAAACATGGGTCCTACTGTATTATAAATATTGCTTTGTTTAATGGCAAAGCGCATAAAGCACCTGTCCAACTAGCTCAATTTAATAAAGTCACTCATAAAAACAAATTAGATGAAATCCTTAAAATCTACGGTCGCAATTTAGGCTCAAACTGATACAAAGCTTTTCATTTAAACACAACACAAATTTATTCGATAATTGCTGCAATAAAGAGTGGCAACAGTGCCAGCGACAAATACCACGCTACAAACGCTTGATCAAAACAGGTTCAATAACGTCGAAATTAATTACCTTGTACTGTCAATAATCCAGTCTTACACTGCAATTGGTAATTCATATGTGCACAAACACTCAACTCACTTCTTCTCAGGAACTCCACTTTTTTATTACATAATTTATTTTAACACTAATTTAAAATTCCTTATAAGTATGATCCAATAATTTTTGTCGTTTTTTTTGCTTTTGCCATTGCACTAATACAATTTCTCTTATTTAGCAATATTGTATTTTGATTTATGACTTTATTTTGTTTATTGTATAACTCTTTTAACAATTTTCTTTCGCTTTAGTTATAAATCTGTCATTATAATTATTTTTCTTAATTTTTCTATATTTCTGCGCGGCTTTTATTGAACAACATTTAAGTTTGTCCTGTATTTAGACTGGATAGTCTGTTTGGACAATAAATTATTATTATTATAATTATACTTAAACTGTTCTCCGAATACTTTACACAAAACTTCTCCTTCACTCGAATTCGACTGTTTAATTTACCACGACATACTTTATATCTCTTAATTCACTAATTAATTTTCTTCACTAAAGTTTACTAACCTGAAACTGATTGGGTTTGTAACAACAAAGGTAACCGGCCATGTTACAACACTTCCTCTTTTACTAAGCGCAGACTTCATCTACAACTGGATAAAAACATGAGATAAACCGTTATAAATATGACAAGAATAATAAAAATAACCCTATCAGAGAAGTGGCCTGCCTCACCTAACAGCATGCGCTGCCATATCTTTTCGCCCCGGAAAACGTTCACGTAACGATGACTGTGTTCTTGTATCTAGCGTGAAAATTTTAGAGCATTCCTTATTGCCACGATTTCACTGCAGTTATGATTCAATTTTAATAGTTTAGTCGTATCTTGATGGAAAGATGTGTATCTTACATCTGTTGAAGATTTTAAGGCATCTGTGAGTATTTATTCATAGTTTTTGTACTTCGTTATGATTTCACGATGTTTTTGCTGCAGTTTTGTGAGTCATATGTGACATTTAGGTATTTTTACGAGGCATAAAGGAACATCATCTTTTTGTACAGTTTAGTGTTGCAATCCTTTCTGAAAGTGACTTGTTCTCATCTGATCATAATTGCAATGGTTGTTCCAGTCAAGTATTCAATCGATCACTGAGAAAGTACCAGAATTGAAGCGTGTTAATTAGCCGCTCTTTTATAACGTTAAATTTGGGTAATCGATATTTCTGTCCACAGACAAGCCAGTGATCTAATAGTGCTCCTTGCGCGGAGTTCAAATCCGATGGACCTACCAGTTCTTTTGTTTATTTCTTCTTCTATACCCAAGGGACACGAACTCATTGACTCTTTTGGTATTGTACATTCGCTTTAAATTGGTCCTGTGAGCCAGATCAAATCTTTTTTGTTTTTTTTTGCATTTCCTTACCATACATAAACGTAATATTATTTGAAAATGTGTAGAATAACCTAAAGTTGCGTGTTGTACAAAAACGTTTTGATTGACCCATAAGCTTTCATTTTCTATAACGTCCACGTCGTACAATTCACTGCACTATTTTAGAATCTCCAGTTCAGTCACGATCAAGGTCACGATATATGCCATAATGGTCTACACTCTATTCATTTTAAGAAGGTAGCGGTAGAAACCATAGGGACAGTTTGACCTTCACTGTGATTGGTTAAAACACGAGTCTCTATTACGCCGACAAATAAAATGTGTGTCGAATTCGGTCTGTTAGAAATTTCAGTTACGAAACTAAACTATCGAACTGTCATTAGCTGTCAATTTCAAAGATCTAAGCATGATATCGTTTGATTTATATTTATATTTTTCAAAATTTTGTGCAGTTTTATATTTTTCCTGTGTGTGTCGATCTTTAAACACAGCGCCATCTACTACCTTCTGCAGTATAGTGCAGGGGTCGGCAACCTGCGGCTCTTTTGATGTAAAGTTGCGGCTCTCTGCATTTATCTAAAAAAATTAGTTCATTTTTTCTAAATTCATGTTAATGAATCTTATTTTATTACGAAATTGAAAGTACACTTGCAGCGCATAATTACTTAATTTGTGACACTTGTTTGTCTTTTTTTATTATCACAGCCTACTCCGATGTATAAACATGTAATTAATTAATAAGAAAAAAACTTGAATAACCTAAAAATTATGTACTTTAAGTACACCTCGTATAAAAATGGAAGAGGACACAAAACACAATCGAATAGCGAAATAAAATAGAGGTAATTGAAAATTTGAAAAATAATAGTTATGGTACTTTGAACAAATGACATTGAAACAAGTACACATATTCAGGATGTTCTATTTAAAAAAAGCATTTATTTACCGTAAAAATGGGACACCCTGTCCATTCAAAAATAATTTCTGTAGATCCGCAACCATTTATAGTTGACATTTGCACACAAGATTTTTTTAAAATCTTTTTTACCAGGTATAAGCTAAGAAAGACGGACGCACTGTTGCAGGACCCTGTATATGACCAAATACTATAGTATTGATTCGAAAATTTTTAGTGGCTCTTTAAAAACTGCGAAATTTTGCAAATTGTAACTTTTGGCCCTTCCGTTTCAATAGGTTGCTGACCCCTGGCTAGTGGCAAGGATACCTGGTTCGCACCTGGGTGGCTGGGGTTCGATTCTTTGCATAAAAAATTATTTCATAATGTATAGTATTGAAAATGTTTCCTCCACGTTGGTTACGCCAATGATGCTGATTTTTCTAACTGACTCGTTGACTTGTAATTGCTCCTTAGGCTATAGCTCGTTGAATGAAACTTACTTTTTTTGCTTTGGCTATATAGTCCATCAAATTAGCGCAATTTTGGACAAATAAAAACATTAATCGGTAAAGATCTGAATTTTGGTATACACATTTATTGGGACTTTCTAATGAACATACTAAAAGTCCCTGTCAAAATCTGTTGCGCTCGAGACGCCATCTTGGAAAAACGGTACACTTTTCCAGTTTTTTGCCCATCTCTCGGCAATTATTACTGACACGAAGAAATAGTTTACATGAAAAATATAGTTTACTAAATTCCCTATAAAAAAGAGTATTTACATTTTTTTGGATCTCCAGTACTTTAGCTGTAATCTCACGTTGAATACGTCAGAACGCGTTTAGGCCCCGTATCGTAGTTATAGAAGGAGGGCCGTCTTTTTTATGACTACACCGATAGCTGTAACAGAGCCAAAAAATGAACAGAATCGTCGTGCGATAAAGCATTCTAGCAATGAGATAATGTTTGATGATACATCATGTTTTTTTCAAAAAGGTAAGCGAAAATGTGTAAGTGTTGGAGCAACGAAATGATTTCTGAAGCTGAAGAACGCCCTATCTGCATAAGTATAACGTGCCTGTTAGTGAGAGATATTAAAACCGACATCGTTATCAGACCTTCAGAATAACCTTGACCCTGTTCGGACTGCACTGAAGGCTCCCAGTCCACACTCAGTGCTCACATTGAAGATGAAAGTTCTATTGAGAGAGAGTTTTATAAGAAACCTTTAAACGTGTCTCATACCAAGCTTGAGTGCGACGACTTCGCATATATAAAAATACTGGTAGAATCTTCAATGAATTTAATGATTTGTAAAAAGTTGTAAAAAAATATCTGCGCGACTGTTTCGAGAGCTCAGGATACTTGATTCCCTATTCGATGTCGGATTATAGCTAAAGTATTGGACATAAAAAAAAAATTTAATATGATTTTTTGTGGGCAATTTAATAAACTATATTTTTTATCTGAACTATTTTTCCGTATCAATAATTGTTGTCGATATATAGGCAAGAAACTGAAGAAGTGCTCCTTTTTTCCAGGATGGCGCCTCGAGCGCAACAGATTTTGACGGGGACTTTTAGTATGTCCAATAGGGAACACTAATGAACATGTATACCAAAATTCAGATCTTTACCGATTAATGTTTTTATTTTTTCTTATTTGACTGGACTAATATAAATATGTACCTGTTATGTTTTCACCTTCATGTGATAAATAAATAATGTGGTATTGGTACATCCAAAACTGAAAAATTTATAATTTGAGTATGTTAAGAAAATTTGGGAACATTCATAAAGCACTAAATATGAATGTGCCGCAAAGATCAAAATCGATACGCTACCTGAATTATATCTTTAAATCAATAAATACTGTCAAATGCAGGTAATAGTCTGCTTTATTTATGATGCAAACGTTATAGGTATGTGTAGATCTGTGGATATAGTTACAATTTAAACATAAACATAAAACAATAGGCAAATTTTCATAAAAATACGCACGAATTTAGTTTTGCTAGAAAAATTAACTCAGATTTTTAATTTGCAGGGATCGAGTAATGTCGATATGGAATATTGTCAGAGATCATCTTTACACATTGGTCATGAACGCGTCTCATTGCGATTACCAATTTTTATTGGAACGAGCCGTAATCGGTCTTTTACGCTTGGCCATACGATTGATGCGTAACGAGGAAATGAGCCCGATCGTTTTGCAGTCGCTTCGGATGCTTTTGTTGTTGAAAAGTTCGACGCTCTTTAGGATATCTAGGCAAATTTCGTACGGATTGTACGAATTGCTTAAGACGTCCGCTCAGAATATTCACACCAGTACTGATTGGTCGATTGTTTTTACGCTATTAGAGTGTGTCGGAGCCGGAGCACAACCGCCTAAAGCGGTTTCGGGCGAAAATAACGCCGAGCAAGGTAACGGTCGGTGTGAGTTTTGGGGGTGTTTAATTTAGATTGCGCAGGTGCCAAGTCGGACGGAGAAGGCGCGGCGAGTAGTGAGGATGAGCATGTCAGCACGGATCGCGGGTATACATCAGATTCAGAATTGACGCGTAGTCCTAAACATGTATCTAGTTCAAGGCCTCAAAGTCCTCTCATTGTTACAGCCAGTTCACCAGTTACAGTACAAAGTAATACTGGTGGTTGGATTGTTGTGAGTATTAAGTACAACATACAAAATTACTACACCCTGGACTAGTCCAGAAACAGAATTTGACCAGCTGCCGTCGATTTTTTGGTGATGATTTCAATTATAGGTGGGCAAAGATACCGAAGTGCAACCAGTTGTTGGACGTACACTACCCGCCGAACAGTATAATTTGGCATTGGAACGCAATTTGGGTCCCCACGATCGCAGTGCACTCGTCAAGTGCTGTGAAAGTTTAGCGTTTTTAGTTAGAGATGTCGCACATATCACCCCGTACAACTTCGACAACTGCATTCACTGCATACGGACGTTTGTGGAAGCTAGTTTAAACGGAAGTATGATCAATTTAATATTTGCTTAAGTTTAGTTGGGGAAATTGCTTCACAAATAATAATTGATTATGCGCATGCGCAAACTCGGTGTTTTCATGTGTTTAGTTTCATTAGAAGAGTACTCGAACAAATTCAAATACTATTTTAACGAACCTTCATAGGGCTGGGCAAGTTTCATTATGTTGCATTGCCAGAAGCATAGAATCAAGAAAATTTATGGACTTTTTAACTTGGAAAATCTGTAAAAGTAACATAGGATGTGTTTTCAGCTAAGCGAAGTAGACGCATATCAAATCGAGAGTCGGCCGGTCGTAAGAAGCTAGGCGGACGGAGACGTGATCATGCGCAGACAAGAAGAAGTCCGATTACGAGCAGTCCGGACGAGGAGAGCGAAGACGAGGACGACATTCCAAGCGGATATCACCAAATTTCCATACAAGTAAATGCGGTCGATAGTAATCCGGTTTTATTTGTGATAATTGTAGCTCTTGGATTTGATGCACACGTTGCATACGCGAACCGCCCAAATATTTCGGTGGTGGGCCGAAGAGGGCGGCGAGGTCGGTAGCGAGACGTCGCTGTGGACTCAGGGTTGGTGCCCATTACTTCAAGGTATTGCCAGACTGTGCTGTGATGTGAGGCGGCAGGTAGGTTTTATTTGGAGCCCACTTTGATTGTTTTCTGGTAGGGTAGACGGCTTTGCGATACGCTGCGCCTGATGTGTTGCCTACCCATTATTATAATCAGAATCATCATGAAAGTATCGCGGCATTTAAATTTCCGCGTCAATTTTTTCGTGTGCCGCTCGTTTGTGATAGTTCGGCGAACTATGAAATGCGTAACTCACAAAAATAATTTTCCTGTAAAACTGGTAATTCATTTTTCCCATTTTTTAATTGTGACTGTTACTGTTAACAATTTACCATAAATATCTGTAGGCAATTCGCGGCGTGTATCATATTTGAATTTTTATGAATTTAAATTATACAGTTACTTCTCACATGCGGTCTTTAACAGGTTGTTTGTATATATACACAGTAATGGACGTTGTTCTTTTGTGTTGTATGAAAGGAGAGACGGTTAGCACTCCCCTAGACAAGGATGGATCTATAACACACATGGTTAAGGCACCTTAACCACAGTTTTTTTTAATATGTAGAACTGTTAGAGTCTTCTTTACCAAAGCGCAACTTTTTACATTATAGTGTATACAGTGAATTTTTTTTAAATGCGAACATAGGAGTTAGCATGCAATGTAATTTCCCTATGTTCGATTTTTAAAAAAACACATCAATCTATTGAGTAGTTCAAATGAGTAATAGATACAATTGACAGCTGTCACATTTTTTAAAATACCGCCGTCCAATTTAATTACGAAATCGGTTAGGTTATTGCTTAGAATGCCAAGGAGGACACTTCCAACATTTATTGTAATTGTTTTCGGTATTTTATTTCTTATTTTCTTCATTTATGTATTGAATAAATCAAATTAGTAGAATACTAGGTGCACATGACCTACAAATAATTGAAGGTTGGTTCACAATGAATTGCGATGTCAGCGCGTGCCATGTGAAGTCAAGTTATCGTAAGTTTAAGAAAAATTTATCCTAAAGTTGCTATGGCCTCACACGGCTTATTTAAAAAAATCTTACCTAGTGCTCTTCATCATAAAGACTATCAATTGCTGTTCATAGTCACACAAGTTGTACGATTTGGGAATGTGAACCGCGCACACCTCATAGATTGATGTGTTTTTTTAAAAATCGAACATAGGGAAATTACATTGCATGCAAACTCCTATGTTCGTATTGAAAAAAAATTCACTGTATAGATGATTATAGTTTCAAGAGACAAGATGATATTCTTGCTTTGTCAAATCCTGTGTTGGTTCCCGCCGACACTGTGCAGCGGCGCCACTTGCTACACTCTAATTGTTGATTTACTGTCCGCCAAGATACAGACTTTATTTACAAAAAATATGATTTCATTTGTTTGGGGTAATGTTTAGAAGTAACATCTAAAAAACTGTCGGTTTACTTTTTCCATAAATCGTCTTGATGGAGAGTAAAAAAATAAAACAGATTAGCGCAATAATCGGTGCAAAACATCTAATCTTTAAACAATCGGTATTCAGTTCCTATAAACTTTTTTAAAAAAATAATCCGAACATTTTGTAGATATAGGTCTAAATTTATGAAATAGTTCTTAAAAACATTTTTTTGAAAAACAACTTGAGTTCTCATGGCGGGCGCTCTTATGGAAATTTACATTGGGTGTAGTGGGTACAGAAGACTTAACGAGCGGCGTTCTGGTAGTACTTGTTAACGATCCTCGAGATCGTTTATAATTTTGTATTGCTGTCTGTCTGTCTATCCGTGTGCACCATAACTTTGTGTAGAGACGTCCGATCGCTTTGAAAATGGCTACACATGTTTTTCAAGATATAAGAAAGGTCGCTATTGTTTTTCGGCTACGTAGACTAACGAGCCAAAAAGTTACATCTCAAAAACTGCCCAAACCTCCAAAAAAGGGCTTCTTTTATAATTATTGTTACAAAGAACATATGAATGTCCGGTTTTCTGTTATTAAATATTCCTTAAACCTCAAGTAACTATGCAGATTAAAAAAATTGCGCATCCCGCAACCCAACTTTTGTATTTGCGCAATCCCAATTTTTTATCTGTTAAGATATTTAAATGAAATGTTTTTTGTTAAGATATTTGAATGAAATTTTGTATGTAGGCACCTCAAATAAAAGTAAAACTGATGCCGAATCAAAAAATTTGTTTTGCGCATGCGCTATTTCAAATTTTTTATTTGTTTAGATATTTAAATGAAATTTTGTATATAGGCACCTCGAATAAAAATAAAAATAATGCCGATCAAAAACTTTATTTTGCCCAATTTTTGACATTTTCGGTAGTTATGAACCTAATTACATGAAATTTTGTATGTATGCATCTCTAATAAAAATAAAACTAATGCCGAATCAAAAAATTTGTTTTGCGCATGCGCTATTTCAAATTTTTTATTTGTTCAGATATTTAGGATGAAATTTTGTATATACAGACCTCGAATAAAAGTAAAACTATTGCCGATTCAAAAATTTGTTTTACAAGCTATGTTGATCTGGTGGGACAGAATCAACTTCTTAAGGTGTGTTGTAAAAATGATGTCTGTGCGAAGTTCTCAAGGATTGTTCGGTATTCAGTTGTATTGGATTTTTCTTTTTAACATGGATGTAGGGCCATTGACTTTGTGTGGTTTGATGTTGCCAAAAAAACAAGAGCATAGCGAAAACACTTATATGTACTGGAAAAAAATGAATTTTAATTTCTCTGTACACAGAAACTCGAAAAATATGACAGTGTGTGCACAATTTTTAAAGCGGAAATCTGTGTTATATTTGTCAATCCTTTGGAATCATTTAACTATATTTTTGAGTAACTCAACTTCTGAAAATCGTCCAGGAGATGGAATTTCTTGGAACATTTTGGAAATATTTCGTTGACTTATGGCATCTTCTTGAAATTTTGAAATTCATTTACACTTTTAACAGAATCATTTGGAATAATCTTGCAGTTATATGCAATTTAAAAGATTTTTGAAGCTTCTGTTGCTTGGCTTGTTAGCACGATAACGTAGTAAGGAAAATTGCTATCACTTGACATGGTTATAGGTTTCTTCTCAGAATGTGGTAAGCAGAAATTTGAATAAGCTCAGGATCTTCCCATAGATGATAGATTATAATTGAACTGAAAAAAAATCCAAAAAAAATAACAAAAATATCATTTGGAAATTCAGTACCAAAGAATTCAAATAAAGAAAAATTCGCAACATTTTAGGGAAATTTTAGAGAAATTTTAAAAATATGAAAAGTTTTTGACGATACAAAAATTCTGAAAAATAATTGTAAGGATTCACGTTACCATACGAAGAACAGAAAGATCAAAAAATTCGGAAACATTAAACACAATTGGAATTCAGGCGATTGCGAAAAAAGAGAAGAAAGACAAGATCTACAAAAATATAAGAAAACTACAAATTTATGAAAGTTCAAAAATGTTGAAAAACGGTAACAGGCTTTCCTTAAACATTCGAAAAAAGGTATTGGAAAATCAAACATTTAGAAATATTTCCAAAATTAAAAAAATGTGGAAACTAAAAAATTAAAGTTACATAAAAATTCAAAAAATGAAAAAATTAGATAAATAGAAAAAATTATACAAATTCAAAAAATCGGAAAATTAATGAAAGAGAAATCATAGCTAATTCTAAGTAGCTAAAATTACACGTGCGAGCGAAAGTACTTTAATATTAATATTAAAATCAATTTGTATAATGGGCTTTAAAATTGCCAACACCAACAACACGACTAAAACACATGCAGAAAAACACCGCAAATACACTGATATAGCTTTCAAACTTGTAGGTCATGTTAAAGACGTTAAAAAGGCGAAGGGAGAACTTTTGGTCGAGACTGTTTCAAGTAAACAGTTGAGGCAACTTATGAAATGGACGCGTTTCAGTGAATTTGAGGTCGAGCTTGTACCTAATGGAATGCTTAACACGTCTAGAGTTTTAACAAACCGTTAGTGATTTTTTCTCAGCTTTCTGATAGCGCTAAAAGAAAATTTTTATCACTTATGAGTTTCGAATAAATCACATCAACTTTAGTATTTCTTATGGACGCCATATTGGATTTTATGTCATTCGCTAGAGAGAAAAATTGCAAAATCAAGGAGACTTAATATTTTATTTGGGAAACAACCTTGCATTTTTGCCTGTTTACAATGGCATGGTTATGGCAATAATTCCATGGCCGTGCCCATGGTGACTATGCAAGACAATCTACGAGCAAAAAAATAAGAGGAGAGAAACTTGCATTGCAGGAGCATGAGACAGAAATGGATATAAAGGAAGTTATAAGAGTGGGTGGAAACGCGTCATCATTGGCAGTGGTGTAATAAAACAAAGCTGATATCGTCTCTTCTGTTTTATGATAAATCAATTCGACATAACTGACCAGCGCAAAGGAAGTAATGTGATGGCGACTTCCGTCGCGTGCTATGGTATTTCCCACCACCGTTATATTCTCTCCTCTTATTTTTTACTCGTAGGAGACAATAAACGAACGAATTTGGGTTTAATAATAACAAATACCTTAATATAATAATACAGGAAACTCGCTACTATTTGCATTTGCGTCATGCGAGACACGCGAACGAGCGCCATCTACACGGCCCGGTGTGAAATGACCAAAAATTAAGGAGGAAATTAATTATATTACCAAGGTTATTTAATATATAAGATGTGTGATATTACTAAATACCTTAATTTTATTTATTTATTCATAACAATAACAAAGCACGTAGAATCACCAAAAAAGTTCAAACCGTCATGGAGCTGTAATTTGCGACCGGATTTCAAAGTCAGTTTCCTGTATTAATATACTAAGGTATTTGATAACAATCAGCCATGGAATTATTGCCATAAGAAATGCATTGTAAAATACTTAATGACACTGTAGCGTCTTAAATTTCAAGATACTTAGAAGGATTTTCTACAATATTTAAGCACTTTACAACGATTCTTTGTTTAATTTAAAATTTACAGGTCCGAATGAGTGCGATTACGTACCTTCAAAGAGCATTACTGGTTCACGACTTACAAACGCTCACCGGTCCCGAATGGGAAGCGTGCTTCCACAGAGTGCTATTCCCACTACTCTCACTACTACTGCAACCGATAGGGCCGAGCGACGCGCAGTTCTTGGAAGAAACGCGAATGCGTGCCGCAACCGTCCTCTCAAAGGTATATCAAATCGTCCACGATAATTTTTAGCTTAGCACCCAATCTGCAGGTATTTCTCCATCACTTAACCCCATTGCTTTCGTTGCCGACATTCACGCAACTTTGGATAACGATATTAGATTTCATGGATAAATACATGCACGCGGACAACAGCGACTTGCTTTACGAGGCCATACCCGAATCGCTAAAAAATATGCTGCTGGTGATGGATTCGGCTAAGGTCTTCGAGGGGCAAGAAGGACCGGGTCAGCTGTGGAGCATTACGTGGGAGAGAATAGGGCGGTTTTTGCCGCATATGAAAGAGGAATTGTTTAGGGAGAGAGATCAAGAGAATTTAAAGGAAGAAGTTGTGCAGGTAAGTCATATATGAAATCATGTAGCTTTATTGGGGTTGGGACAAAATTTTGTGGGAGACACGACAAAGGCAGGAGTAGATTAGTTGCATTAAGTACCTAAAATAATCTTTTGCATGATATTATGAAACATTGAACCAATGAAATGTCATCTTGAGTCGATTCAAGTCTCTCTGGGTTGGGCTTATTTCAAGGTTAGAAATTGAACGGCTGTTTATTTATAGAACCACTTGTAGGTTCAACATCAAACTGAGCAACCATCAATAACAACCATTCAACACAATATTGAAAATGCAACAAGATCTAGTATTATTCTTCTACCTCCTTCCAGTGAGCCTAACATCGCTTCACCTTTGTTTGCTCATTTGGGACAGGTATGCAATTTTTCCCCGTAATCACCAACTCACAAAGTTCATTCGTTACAGATGGTGTCGACCCCGATAGGCGCGCCAACCTACGCTGAAACGAGTCCGACGTTTGCTGTTCCAAACTCGCCCATTTTACAGACGACGCAACCGCAAATCGCCACTCAACCGACGTCCGGCTTGCAGATTCAACCGACAGTTCCTTACGCGATGCCAAATTTATTAGTCAATTCGTCCAACGAAGGGCACACATTTCCAGTATTATACAATAAAAGCTTCACCGAATCGCAACCCGTTTCCTTATACTCACAATATATAGACAATCCGTACAACTGCCCACCTCCGCAAAACACAACTGCAACGGATAACGATAATTCCACCGTTACACAAAACGATACCACGACGGATACCAATTCGAAGAATATAGCCGAAGATAACAATTCGAATTACGAGAGTAACATCAGTGAAATTCAACCGAATAACATTTTTCAATCGGCGAACTACTTCTGTTCTGGCTCGGAATTTATACCGCCCGGTTCCGAAATTCTCTTCGCATCTGAACAAAAAAATCAAAGCTCGTTATTGAACAACGTACCGATTATATCAAGTGTGAACATCAATCAATAGGTCAATTAACGCATGATTGTTAGTGTCATCTAGAAAATTTGTTTATGTGAATATTTTGTACGCGATTGAGTGAGAGGGTGAATTGTTTATTTATATTGTATCATTTTTATTTGTTTTTGAATAATTTATAAATTGTATTTCTAATTGTATAAAATCTATAATGCATAGGCTGATTAGAAAAAAGACTTCTATTGAGAATTTGTATATACTTCATGAATAGTATGTAAATATATTGTGTATATTACAATGTTAAAGGTGTTGTATTTATTAAAAGGAAAGGCGCATTTCCTAAAAATAAGAGGAATCTAAAAAGGGTTTCCTTAGCAGCAACTAAGAATTATCTTTTGAATAGTATTTATGGAGTGGAGAAACTTCTTTTAATTACAAAAAATGTCTCATTTACCGCTTACCCATTCAAACATGGAAATTTTTATAGTAGGCTTCTCTATGGTACAATAAGACAAAATAAATTGGGACATCCCGCTGAACTTTGTTTCCTTCGTAATGAACTTTAAATGGAATTCGAATATTATTGATTTCAAAAAATAAATTGTCTGAAAAGACTGGTCACAAATTCAGGTTTTTTTTTCGATAATAATACAAATAAACACAATAATTTACATAAATCTTCAACGGCTTTATGATCTCTCGTTTTGAATTTAAATGATAATATGAACGAATGGAACTTTTATGGGACGAAATTCTTTCGTTGATGTGTTCTTACAGCTACGGAGTTAGATCAATACGCTGGGGAAGTTAACAATTCATTTCTTCAAATGCATTCTTAAAACCCGACAATATGAATACTCCAACAGCTCTTGGAATGGGACCTCTTTGATGATGATCAATTGAATTTCAGATTTCGATTGTTGATTTTTCTGGTCAGTACAGATTTGGGTTCGTAAAAATAAACGAGCACTAGCTTAAATTTACTTTTAAGGGTTTGTTCTTGAATTTTAGATTTAATGTGTGGGAAATCCCTTTTGCGGACCTTCCCCCTTGGTTAATTTTCACTTTAGCGGTACCAAAATGAACATGAATATTACCATTGTATATATTGGCCCGTATGAATAAAAGTAAGCAAATGCTTATACTTGCAAAATTCAAAGTAAATACTCGTAAGTGCTCTTTCGCACTGGGCGACTTAGCAGCGCTTCTAAGCAGAAGGACAGGACGCAGTGCAGCGCTGCTAAACCATGCTAAACAAACCAGTATGAAGGGGCAGTTACGAGTATTTACTTTGAATTTTGCAAGTATAAGCATTTGCTTACTTTTATTCATACGGGCCATTATCTAACTTTGCGGACAGTTTTCTTTATCGCAATTTCAATTTACACGGGATATTAAAGTATCTAACTTAAATTTGTGGTACTACTAACGGGCGCGAAAATACGCACGTAAATTTCACTAAGGGTAGCGAAAACTAAAATACGCTTTTTCTATTATAATCCAAGATGGGAACTTCACTATTTTACGTGATTTTTTCTACTGGGGCAAAATGATAAATTCCAGAAAACTAGTGGATAAAAGGGAGACTGATGGTCGCGTTTACCTGGATTATTTTCTTTTCTTTGATCTCGGCGAATACCGAACGCTGATTCGAATTACCTGGACTCTAAAAGCCGCTTTACGAAAAATGCCGTACTGACCAAACGCAAATAGTTCTATCCAGCTCTAGTGTTCCAATGCTAAACCTTTCTGGTTGACTGACAAAACCAGAATCCCTAATTTCGTGCAAAGCTCATCCTCTATATACTAAACTGACTTTAAAACGCCTATTTCATGGTGGAAAGCAATATGGCGGCGATATTTCGTTAATTTTCATTGGTTTGCCAACAATAACATCTTGAATATGACATATACTTAATGAATATTTGTTTGGTTGATTGTGATTGAAACCTTGACCGTCTTTAAGTGTAGAAAACTTTCCCTTCTGCATATTACAATGGCATAAATTCGCAAAAAAATTACGTAAAATCACCTTTTCGTTACAACACTTGACTGACTTAACGTTCCCAGCCGCTTGGCTTTGTCGCGTACCTTGCCATTCAGCAGCGCGATAGTCGTGCGGCTAAAAATCGCCAATGTGAAGCAGATGACATTTATCCTACGAGTAAAAAATTATCAAAGTCCTCGTTTGAGATCGAAGGGACTTCAGCGCATTTTTGTGTGGCAGATCAGTATTCTATTAGCCACTTTCGATTCAACCATCAATAACAGATCTTGTCGAAGGCTACTACATTCACTAACCGCTTCCCACTTTCCTCGTGCACCCGCAATTCGCTTTTAAAGATTTGACTCCACCATCAGGAAGATCGTGTCGGGGGCTACCACATTCCCTTTGACGGTACCCACTTCCGACGTTCGGTTCACCCGCAATTCGCGTTTGAAGATTTGACTCCACCATCAGGAAGATCGTGTCGGGGGCTACCACATTTCCTTTGACGTTACCCCCTTCCGACGTCCCGTTCGCCCGCAATTCGCGATTGAAGATTTGACACCACCATCAGTGAGATCGTGTCGCGGGCTACCACATTCCCTTTTACGGTACCCACTTCCGACGTCCCGTTCACCCGCAATTCGCGTTTGAAGATTTGACTCCACCATCAGGAAGATCGTGTCGGGGGCTACCACATTCCCTTTGACGGTACCTCCTTCCGACGTCCCGTTCACCAGCAATTCGCGTTTGAAGATTTGACTCCACCATCAGGAAGATCGTGTCGGGGGCTACCACATTCCCTTTGACGGTACCCCCTTCCGACGTCCCGTTCACCCGCAATTCGCGTTTGAAGATTTGACTCCACCATCAGGAAGATCGTGTCGGGGGCTACCACATTTCCTTTGACGGTACCCCCTTCCGACGTCCCGTTCACCCGCAATTCGCGATTGAAGATTTGACTCCACCATCAGTGAGATCGTGTCGCGGGCTACCACATTCCCTTTTACGGTACCCACTTCCGACGTCCCGTTCACCCGCAATTCGCGTTTGAAGATTTGACTCCACCATCAGGAAGATCGTGTCGGGGGCTACCACATTCCCTTTGACGGTACCTCCTTCCGACGTCCCGTTCACCACCAATTCGCGTTTGAAGATTTGACTCCACCATCAGGAAAATCGTGTCATCAGTGAGATCGTGTCGCGGGCTACACATTCTCTTTTACGGTACCCACTTCCGACGTCCCGTTCACTCGCAATTCACTTCTATTGGCGACACGAGAAAGAGAGACAGCGATTCGAGATTCACGAAACGATAAACCGCGTGAGTTCGCAACGGAAGGTAAAAGGCGCCCGAAGTTGACTACTTCTCGAAGACGCGCGCGCGCGCCTCGCAAAAGGTCGTTAATTTCGCCCCTATGACAAAAACAAAAATTCCGCCACGCAGGAGTTGTGCGCGTTTACAACATCTTTCCGACGACACCAATTTCAAAAGAATCGGACCAAAACTGTAGTAGAAGATAGGAAAAAACTGAAAAACCTTCACGTTAGTATACTACGCTCGAGGATGACGCCCAGATGTCGCCAACCCCACATCATGTAGCCATGTCCCTAAGGTTGACAAATTTCACGGCCCTGTAGATACACGTACACCCGTTGCCTTTCTACAAGAGTTCTTCTACGCGCCCACATTTGCTGCCAACCAGCCAGCCAGCCAGCCAAAGTGAGATTAAAAGCTACTTTTTACAAAAAAAAATTTTTGCAAAAATGCGCTAAAAATAGAAGGAGAGAACCTTGCATATTAAAAGGGCACGAGACGGAAATGGGTAAAAAGGAAGTTATAAGAGTGGAGGGAAACGCGTCATCATTGGCAGTGGCGTAATAAAACAAAACTGACATCATCTATTCTGTTTTAGTCTTATAGCGTTTTCGATTGGCAAAACTCGTACTGCACGAGTGTTGCACGAGAAACTGAAGAAATCCATGTGAAAATTGCTCTCAATGGAACATAAATATTCGTAAATATTTGCTGTCATTTGTCCATAACCTCATTTTAGATTTGTATTTATGCAATGATTTAGGTAATCGACAAATCTGTATTCTAAAAAATGACTGAAACGATTTCACTATTATTTATGAATTATGATAAACAATGAGGAATATAAATTTGAAATTCCTGTAAAGAACCAATTTTTGGTGTTCACTTTAAAGAGTAAATGCAACTTTTTGTAAAGTAGAAGTTATATGGCTAGTTCATCATCTTCGCTATCGCTAGATGACAACAAAAAACTCTCCAACGCAAGAAACAAATTCAAATGGGCGCACTTTTATTTTGAAAATTTGCTCCACGAGCTCTCCGACCTCGTGCGTCAAAATTTGCATTTAGTGCGTAATTGTTGCATCACATTTGCCAATGGAACACAGAAAATTGCCCTAAAATTACCAATAGAACGTAAAAATTGCACTCATGCAGCACGAGTTTTGCCAATCGAAAACGCTATTAGACCATACAGTACATGGACTGCTAAAGGCCAATTCACATTGTCGGTCAGATCACGGTGCGCTCAATTATTGCAGCGTGTATTTCTATGGACATGTTCTGACCGTCAAATGTGAATATTCCTATTGAAATAGCATGTTACAATATTTAGAGCAGAGCGTCGCCTGATAAAAGAAAAACATAGTCCATGGCTATTTAGACCATATACAATGGTTAGACTAAAAACTCGTGAAAACAGAATTTTTATAATTAATTTTTTCGCGTACAAGAAGAGGTAGAATAATCGTTCCACATGATTTAGATGCAGAATTTATATCTCTATAACTTTTATTTGAAGTATTTTTGCGTAAAATAATTAGGAAACGTTTGCGCAAAGAAAAAGTAATTTCCCATGTTAAACGCCTATGTTCCACTTTTCGATTTACACCCTGAACAACTGGGGCTAAGGATCACATTGTATTGTACATACAAGACGTATAGAGCTGTACAGTGGGTTGCATAACTACTCACAATCTTCGATCAGCAATAAATATCCTTGATAGCATTTGCAACCGTAAACAGGAACAGGGTTCTATTCTAAAGATAGGAAACGTTCCGCACGTGTTGCGCCGTAAACAGTGTTGCCATCTATAAAATACGAGATAAATAACACCGTTTTTACCGGCATATAAAACATGCTCTGCTCTAGCTAACAGAATTTCTTTTTGTGTTGGACGTAATGTGATTTATACACGCCAACATAAATTTTTTGTGATACATACTTTACATTGATTATTTCGTCTAATTGTTAACGGTACGTATTTGTTAATGTCACTTACTGCGACAAACAATCCAATACTTTTCCTGAATAATTTAATTAATAATTATTTATGGCCGTTCTCCCAATTTCATGTTGTAGGTCAAGAACTAAAGTGTCAGAAGTTGTCTTATTTATTTAAAGTTCGACGTGTTTCGTTGTGCATCAATTTGTAATCGACGGTCATTGGGAAACATCATTAAAGTTTAACAGAAATATCCGGAGACACCCAAATCCTTTTTCGCAGGTGATAGTGTTTGTCTAAAACTTGCTAAGCAAATTAGCACTTGTTGTGCTTGTGACAATTACCTTTCTTTGATTAACGAAATTAGTGCTAGCAGGGCTTTTGTGGTAGGTACCTAATGAAAATTTGATTTTGAAGAATGACAATTTGAAAATTTGAGGTTATGACCGTGAATGTTACAAATATTCGCAGCTTCACCTTTCAGTGTTAAATATAGAAGCATTCCCAATGCTAAATTGTGACTTTAGTTTCATTTTTGTGAGAGATGTTCGCTTTCTTACTCTATTTTGGAGTAGCATAGTCTTATAAGAGGTATCTAGGCAGATGACAATTACTTGTGATGACTTTTTTTGATAATTATTTTCGTAAATTGGTAATTTTTAACCCTTTTATTGATTGTTATGCAAGTGAGAATTTTATTACTTAACCTTTAGTCATTTTGCTCTAATCCCACTTGTTTCGCTAACGATATAATTATTTTCAGTGTTGCTGGAGTATGCCCAATTTTAGTCCAGAAGGTCAATATATGAAAACAAATGGGGCGATCAATCCCGAACGGGTAGTCATCTTAGATGCCGGCGCACAATATGGAAAAGTTATAGATCGGCGGATTAGAGAGCTGTCCGTAGAGTCCGACATATTACCGTTAGACACACCCGCGTTTAATATTAAGGAAGGCGGTTATAGAGCAATAATTATATCCGGGGGACCGAACTCTGTGTATGCGGCCGATGCGCCTCGATATGACGCCGATATATTTAGAATAGGCTTGCCAGTTTTAGGTAAGTAAGAGGAATGTAGTGCGTAATGACAGTTGTTTTTGTATAGGAATATGTTATGGTATGCAAATACTGAATAAGGAATTCGGTGGCACAGTTTTAAGAAAAGATGGAAGAGAAGACGGTCAATTCCCTATTGAAGTGGATCCAAAATGTTTACTTTTTAAGTAAGTTTTTTTGTGTGTACTTTTGTAGCAATACATATACAGAGTGATCAAGAAATTGACTAACAAGCAGAGGGCTAGATTTTTGTGCAAAAAGACTACAGAAATATACATCGTGGAAGTAGATAGGCCTTTGAAGTTGGTTTATCATTTCTGCTCAAGGCTATTACAGTTATTATCAACTAATTAAAATATATCATAAAATTTGGCATTTACTAGCATAAAATTATAATTACAAATGTGCTATCATAGTGGTTTGTGGTTTTCAAGGTCACTGGATTAGTAAAAATCATAGGTTTGATACCGTTATCCCTATTATTGCCATGGTAAGATATATTCTAATTGATTAACTTTGACCAACAGAAACTGAAAATTAAAAGTTAATTATAAACTTATCACAATAATTCTGGGGATTTTACAGTTAAACCTGAATAAATGCTTAAAAGTTTCCTAAAATTCCATAATGGGCTTCCGCTACTAAAAAATGGCGCCCACCTCTTTTATTAAATACTGTCGAAATGTGTCATCATCATTTCTACAATTTATACCAAATTTTTCATTACCTTGACATTGGGAAATGTGATGAATTTCTTAATTTTGTCAAATATTGTGGTCATCTAAGTCTTCCTTTTCATGGGCCGGTACTAATAAAAAACCGAAAAAACTGTCCAACTGCTTGGCATAATGCAGTGAAATTAATAACAGCTCCGCCTCTTTTTTCATGCAGTGTTGCCACTTTTCTCAATTACACGTATAAAGATTGATTTGGTTCATTTACTACCTTCTGCAGAAAGTTAGTAAGTTTTCTGGAGCATAGGAAAACAATCTTTCAAAGATTATTTTCGTATGAAAGATTTTTCGTTGTGTTCTTTTTTTTTGTATTTAATTTTCATGTTAATGATGTATGTTTCAATTATCAGGAATTGTTCTTTGTTCATTTTGAACTTTTTTTAATCATTGTATCTCAGTTTTTGGTATTTAATTTAAATTAATTTTCGGTTGTGTGTAAGAGCTTATTTGTTCCTGAACGACGTCGTTTATACAGGGTGTTTCGAAATTTGCGCGTGGGATGGTGTTATACAACGAAAACTGAATAAAAAGTTCCTCTACCAGTTTTTGATCAGATCAGCACTTTTTTTTACGTGCTGAAGCTTGTGTACTAGCAGACATTTTGAACAACTGTTGTAATTACGTACTCCTCATAATTATAGTTTATTTTGAACCTTCTTTTATTTTTAAAAATGTGTTATTAAGGTTAACCAGTGGCGCAGCGTAGGGGGGGCGGAGATTTTTAAAACCGCGGTAACTCAAAAAATAGCGGTCTGATGGAAAATTGATAGAGGAACTTTTTGTTCAGTTTTTGGTCGTATAACATAGTCCATGTGCGCGAATTTCGAAACACCCTGTATAATCATTTTTTTCCTTTTAAGTATAGTGTAATAAAGTCATTACTATATTATTATTATGTAATAGATATCAAAACATAACGATCAAAAACAAGTAAACTCTTTTGACATCTTCACTCAACCTAAATCATAAATTTTTTGGTGGCACTCGCTTTGCTTTTCCTTACAAAAAAGTGAAATTCAGATAGTTCCCGCTAATGTGGTGTGCAACGGGTGTCAATTTTTCATCTTTCTTGCCTTGAATTATTACCAAACTATTGATAAACTTCTAATTACCTCGAATTCTTTCTCTGATCATTCGCCCATCTATTCGTGCCATAGCTATTCCCAATTTTTAAGATATTTAACCTTGTTTTTGCGTTCTGTGTTTTATCTAAAATTTTGATTATATAACTTATGGTAATGGCTCTTGCACAACAAAATATCACCGTTCATCATCTGTTCAGTTTGATTAAAATATGATACTGAAAAAGGTTAGGTAAAGAAGTCATCGGACCTAACCTCATTTTTGGATGGAACACCCTGTATATTTTAATCTAAAAAGAAAGCATATTAAATTCTCTTCAAAAAGATTTTTGGATTTTTTAATGTTATATTTTTGAAAATAGGATTTAATATGCTTTCTTTTTAAATTACAATGCACAGTGAGTTGACCGTTAATCACCTAGAAATTGAAATATAATACCAGAAAAATGGGACACTAAAAAAAATTGGGGTCATTGACCATTAATGACCTTGAAATTGAAATACATATACCGCAAAAGTGTTTTGGTCACTAATGGCGAATTGTACCATTAAAATTAAACCTCGCTTAAAGTTGCAAAGGATTATTAAGACAATGGTTGCTATGACACTTAAGTTATGCTTAATACTTAATTTTGATGGTGCAATTGGCCATAATTGTTTCCATATATTGGTAGCAAATAACAAAATTTAAATGCGCCCGCGCTGACAAAACTTTTTCGCCCTCCCGAATGTATTAATGAACTTGAAAAAAAGGCGCTGTTTTGTAAAGTGGTCAGATCTAAAACCCTGAGACGTACGAACAGATTTCACGTAGTTATAAGCTTAATTTTTTTTCTAAAATGGTAAAAAACTAACCACTGTCAGCGCCAAACGTATGTACAGTCTTTGACAAAAGTAATGATCGCCTCTACAGAATAAGCAACAAACATGTGTATCACATTGGACTCTGTCGGTTTCTTCAAGCAGGAGATGCCTTAATTTGTTGATTCTCATTTCCAAGTTGCACAATATATTCAAATGTTGGTTGCGTATATGATGCAGGATTTACCACTTGGCGGTCATTACTTTTGTCAATGACTGTACATTGTACAGGGTGGCCAACTAAGAATGCGAGGTACTGTATCTGAGAATCTATCCATTGTAGAGGCTTGCGGTAAAAAAATTTTTACTAAAACGGCCACGAGCAAAACCTGAAAAATATTTGTAAGTTTCTGAAATGACCGCTAGGGGGCGTAACTGCAATCTGGAATCTTAAAAAGTGATTTTTCTGTGAATTCTGCTATATTAACCTAACAAAAAAATGTCTGGTCTTTGAAGTCGACGATAATCTGAACAATTTTTATTTGACAATTTTTCCTGTATATCTAAAAATGAAGTGGTGGGGGATATTCAAAGGCTTCCGTAAAGAACCGATTTAAACAAACTCGGGTTAGTTCAAGAGCTATTCTTCAGCTACAAATATTATACTACATATTTGAAGTTTTGCTAGTTTCACATATCACCGCTTGAGGGCTTTTTTC
Organism: Photinus pyralis; assembly: GCF_008802855.1. Lineage (NCBI taxonomy): Eukaryota > Metazoa > Arthropoda > Insecta > Coleoptera > Lampyridae > Photinus > Photinus pyralis. Next base: position 11,809,808 of record NW_022170819.1, read on the forward strand.
GACATTCCGACAGAAATGGTTAATTTTCTCAAAAAAATTAAATGCATTGGTTCGATTTTTTTTCATGAAAATGTAGCTAAATGGTGCCTAAACAAGCTTGCGAAAACAGCATCTCGATTTTTTTACCGCAAGCCTCTACGATGGACATGTTTCTAGATACAGTACCTCGCATTCTTATTTGGCCACCCTGTACACTCCAGTTTGAAACTCGCAAAACTCTGATGTGCCATTTTTCAGCGCATTTTTGATGCGTGTTTATTGTTGAAACGCCAAATTTACGGCATTCTGTTATCGGTCGATTTATAAAAGGTGCCCGAACAAACGAGTATTCGGCCGATTGATAATAATTAATAAAACTATAATCTTCTTTTGAAAATGAAAAATTCGCTAAAAATGATTGTTTTACAGTTTTGAACCAATGGCACATTTTGCACCATTTTGAGTGCTTAAATGAGCTACTATTTTTATACAACAATTTTATTAGAATTAAAATAAAACTTACAATTTCACTAGACTACTATAAAGGCATAGGAGCATATTTATGTCTACCTCCACCACATCTGTGTGTGATGTAGCAGATTAATAGCATTCAGACTAAGTAATGCAGGAATATCTTGATAGTACGAATCTATTGCTGAAAACCCTAAAGTTCTACAAAGTTCCGTTGCCGAGATACAGGTCGATATATAAAAGGCGACCTTTGAACGAAATTCATAATGACCTGTTTTCAAACTAGGCGATGTAGGAATAACTCATTAGCACGAAGCTAATGCTATACGATGTTCCGTTGCCGATATCTCGATTGATTTATAAAATGATTGATCCCTTTCAAGGAAATTCGTAAATTGTGACTTCTGCTTGCCGAGTATTTCATGCAGGAATAACTCGATAATACTAATCGAATGCTGAAAACCTCAACAGTGCGGTATTCGGTTGCAGAGATCTCAATCGATTTATAAAAAGCTTATTAACTGCCGACAGTTAGTGGTACTATTAGCTCCTTTTTGACAGTCAAAAATGCGCTGAAAGGTTTGTCATGTTTGATTGGACTTGCTATCAAAGTTGGTGTAATTACGTGCTGGATATTTACAATTAATTAACAATAAATTTATAACAGTCTTGAAATGAATGGATTTATGACAGTTAAGCATTATGCGGATCACTCTGTAATTGGGCGATAGCTTGTTGAGGGCCCAGAACAAGAGAGATTTGCTTATATAGTCAAGTTGTCCCAAGTGACCAAAAGTCTTCTCAAATTCTAAAACAAAGCACGTCATATTTCCCGGAAAGATTGCGTCACATCCGCCTTCGTTCTTTATCGCTGATGACTAATCTTTCACTGTGCCTCGATGTCTATCAGGATCCACGAACATTTACTACTTCACTTGACGATGTAATAGATTAAATCTTGCTTGCTTAACTTCTTCAGCACATTTTATTACAATACCGACGAATTTTTCACCTAAACAGGCTGACTGTCCGAAACACCACTGTCACAAAAAAATAATCTCCTTCAAAGAATTTTAACCAATCACAATTAGATTTCAATTACGCCAGCTTCGACAGAACGCGTCCCTACGTACGTCGAAATAACGCGTACATCTTCTTAAAAACTTGCTTCTCTTATCAGCGATACAACACACGTGCGTTAATTAAATTTCCCCTGATAATAAAATACTTATCGCAAACGACCCGATGTGTCTTTTCACTTTATCTAAATTGATCAATTACAAAGGCATAAAATTTAAACTTAAAGAATAGAAATAATTTCACATACAGGGTGGCCCCACCTTATTGAAGGTGCCGAAACCAAAATAACATGTACAAGAACTAGTTTACACAACAATACATTAATCAAGATGGGCTGTAATCTTGTTCGTATGTTTTAAATCATTCATTTTCTTTTTTCAGAGGATTGGATAAACTTCAAACAGTTCTTTTAACACACGGTGATTCAATTGACAAAATAGCCGATAGTTTTAGATCAATCGCGCAAAGCAGTTCGTTCTGCGCGGGAATATACAATGAGAAGCTTCACCTGTACGGGGTACAGTTCCATCCCGAAGTCGATCTCACTTTAAATGGCAAAACGATGCTAAAAAATTTTTTATTCGACATAGTCGGACTGACGGGCAATTACACGATGCAGGGACGCGAGTTGGAGTGCATTAGATACATTAAGGAGAGTGTAGGATCGAATAAAGTACTTCTGCTGGTTAGCGGCGGCGTCGATAGTACGGTGTGCGCTGCGCTTTTGCACAAATCCTTGAGGCCGGAGCAAATTATAGCGATACACATCGACAACGGGTTCTTGAGAAAAAACGAGAGCTTTAAGGTAGTCAATTCTTTGCAACAAGTTGGATTAAACCTACGGGTAATTAATGCAGCCTCGGCATTTATGGAGGGTACAACCGTTGTTCCTTTAGACAAAAGTGAGAGCAACTTGAGAACGCGAATCACCAAAATGCTATGTCAAACGACAGATCCCGAAGAGAAACGAAAGATCATCGGTGACGTATTCGTTAAGATCACGGACGAAATTATTTCCGAACTAAACTTAAAACCCGAAGACGTCCTGCTGGCACAAGGAACACTTAGACCCGATCTGATTGAGTCCGCGTCTCATTTGGTGTCGTCTAAGGCTGAAACAATTAAGACCCACCATAATGACTCGGATTTAATAAGGAAGCTACGGGCCGATGGGCGTATTGTCGAGCCGTTGAAAGATTTTCATAAGGACGAGGTTAGAATATTGGGGAAGGATTTGGGATTACCTCCCGACTTGGTTATGAGGCATCCATTTCCCGGACCCGGTTTGGGCATCCGAGTTTTGTGCGCCGAAGAACCGTACATGGAACGCGACTTCTCCGAAACTCAAGTGCTTGTTAAAATCATCGTGGAATTTGACCAAATGTTGCAGAAGAAGCACGCGCTCTTAAATCGAGTGGAGGGTGTAACTAGCGACGACGAAAGGTAACCCATAAAAGACGGCGCCGATTTTTCTAATTAATTTCGTTGCAGAATGACTTTACGTAGAATATCAAGTAAACAGAAATTATCGGCGACTCTATTGCCTATACGTAGTGTAGGGGTGCAAGGAGACTGTCGTACGTATAGTTATGTAGTGGGTATCTCTAGTGAACACGATCCGGACTGGAACGATTTAATGTTCCTCTCTCGCCTTATTCCAAGAATATGTCATAATATTAATAGAGTGTGTTATATTTTTGGTGGACTTGTTAAGGAAATTATACCCGATCTTACACCTACGCATTTAACATGTCAAGTGTTGAGCACCTTGAGGCAAGCGGATGACTTGGCAATGGGGGTATGTTATATTTAATATCGCCATTGTATTTAAAAGGTTACAGTAGTGTCATGGTGTACGTTGTTTGGCTCCTCCCCACTACAGGTTGCCTTGATTTTGATGTCCCGATAGCAAATATGTTTTTATTGGTAGATCCCTATTCATGCTATTGGGTAAACTGTAAATTCCTTACGCAATGAATGACCGTTTATATACAGGATGTCCTAACTAAAATATCACCCCTTAATAAATCAGAACAGAAATTGCTCAAACATGTTAAGGTTTTTGTAATTTTTGCGAAGATTACATGCGCATGCGCGATTCTACCCAAAAGATATGTGTACCAAATTTGTTTGCAATCGGTTCAACTGTTGAGCCAGCCGGAAATGAGAGTACAGACCTACATCATCGAGATTTTGTTTGATTCAGATTCTTGTTGTTTCAAAAATCTCTAAATGCACAAAAAGAGAGAATGCTGGCGCATTAAAAAAAATCAAATTTTAGAAAGTGAAATAAAAATCATGTAAGGAGCTTTCAAAATGTTTACCTTAAACCATTTGCCCTTTTTTTAATTTCTGAGATTTTTGTAATAGTTCTACATGTTTAAAGTAAGACAAAAAACCAGAGGATGCTTGACATATTAAAAAAAATCAAATTTTAGGGAGTTTATTAAATTCATTTGGGACAAACATAGATAAAAGAAATGGAAGGAGCTTTCAAAATGTATTCCTCAGATCGTTGGCCTTTGTTTTAATTTTTGAGATTTTTGTTACACAAAAACGAGAAAATGCTTGAAATATTCCAAAAAAAAATCAAACTTTAGGGAGTTTGTTCAATTAACTTGGGACAAAGAGAAATAAAAGACTGGATGGAGCGTTCAAAATGTTTTCCTCAAATCATTCGCCCTTTTTTTAATCTTTGAATTTTTTTCTAATAGTTCAACATGTTAAAGTGAGACAAAAAACGAGAGAATGCTTGAAATATTCTTAAAAAATTAAACTTTAGGGAGTTTATTCAATTATTTTGGTATGGAAGGGGTTCCAAAATGTCTTGCCCAAACCATTCATCTTTTTTTTTAATTTTTCAGATTTTTGAAGTGGTTCCACATGTAAAAATGAAACAAAGAACGAGAGAGTGGTTGGAATATTCCAAAAAAATGAAATCTTAGGGAGTTTATCCAATTAATTTTGGACTAATACAAAAAGACAGAATGAGGTTTCTAAATATTTTCTTCAAACCATTCGACCTTTTTTTGTAATTTTTGAGAATTTTTGTAAATATTCTAAATGTTAAAGTGAGACAGAAAACAAGAGAATGCTTGGAATATTAAAAAAAAACAATCAAATTTATGGAATTTATTGAATAAATTTGTGACAAACACATGGAAGGAGCTTTCAAAAGTCACCTTTTTGTTGATGTTTGAAATTTTTTTAATACATAGTTCTATATGCTAAAGTGCGACAAAAAACGGGAGAATGTTTGAAATATTAAAAAAAAATCAAATTCATTTGGGACAAAGAGAAATAAAAGACATGGAAGGAGTTTTCAAAATGCTTTCCTCAAACCATTCGCCCTTTTTTCAATTTTTGTAATTGTTACATGTAAAAGTGAGACAAAACCTGAGAGAGTGCTTGAAATATTTCAAAAAATCAAATTTGAAGGAGTTTATTTAATTAATTTGGAACAAAGAGAAATAAAAGACTTGGAAGGAGCTTTCAAAATGTTTTCCTCAAATCATTCGCCCCTTTTTTTAATTTTTTTCTAATAGTTCAACATGTGTAAGTGAGACAAAAAAACGAGAGAATGCTTAAAATATTCTAAAAAAATTAAATTTTGGGCAGTTTATTCAATTATTTTGGGACAAAGAGTATGGAAGGGGTTCCAAAATGTCGTCCTCGAACCATTCACCTTTTTTTTTAATTTTTCAGATTTTGTTGGTGATTCCACATGTAAAAATGAGACAAAGCACGAGAGAATGCTTGGAATATTCCCAAAAAAAATCAAATTTGAGGGAGTGTATTTAATTAAATTAGGACAAAGAGAAATAAAAGACATGGAAGGAGCTTTCAAAATGTCTTCCTCAAACCATTAGCACTTTTTTTAACTTCTGAGATTTTTGTAATAGTTCTACATGTTAAAGTGAGAAAAAAACGAGAGATTGCTTGAAATATTTTTTAAAAAATCTAATTTAGGGAGTTTATTCAATTCATTTGGTACAAAGAGATATAAAAGAGATGGAAGGAACTTTCAAATTGTTTTCCTCAAACCGTTGGCCTTTTTTTTAATTTTTGAGATTTTTGTTAAAAGTGAGACACAAAACGAGAGAATGCGTGAAATATTAAAAAAAATCAAAGTTTGTTCAATTAACATGGGACAAAGAGAAATAAAAGAAGACTGGAAGGAGCTCCTCAAATCATTCGCCCTTTTTTATTTTTGAATTTTTTTCTAGTACTTCAACATGTTAAAGTGGGACAAAAACGAGAGAATCCTTGAAATATTCTAAAAAAATTAAATTTTAGAGAGTTTATTCAAGTATTTTGGGACAAAGAGTATGAAAAAAAAGTATGGAAGGGGTTCCAAAATGTCTTCCTCGAACCATTCACCTTTTTTTTTAATTTTTCAGATTTTTGTGGTGGTTCCACATGTTAAAATGAGACAAAAAACGAGAGAATGCTTGGAATATTTAAAAAAAATAAAAATTTAGGGAATTTATTCAATTCATTTGGAACAAAGTGAAATAAAAGACATGGAAAGTTTTCAAAATGTTTTCCTTACGCCATTTGCTCTTTTTTAAATTTTTGAGATTTTTGTAATTGTTATATGTGAAAGTGAGACAAAAATGAGAGAATGCTTGAAATATTCTAAAAAATCAAATTTGAGGGAGTGTATTTAATTAATTTGGAACAAAGAGAAATAAAAGACTGGTAGGAGCTTTCAAAATATTTTCCTCAAATCATTCGCCTTTTTTTGAATTTTTTCTAATAGTTCAACATGTTAAAGTGAGACCAAAAAACGAGAAGATGCTTGAAATATTCTAAAAAAATTAAATTTTAGGGAGTTTATTCGATTCATTTGGGACAAAGAGAAATAAAAGACACGGAAGGAGTTTTCAAAATGTTTTCCTCAAACCATACGCCCTTTTTTTTTAATTTCTGAGATTTTTGTAATAGTTCTACATGTTAAAGTGAGACAAAAAACGAGAGAATGCTTGAAATATTTAAAAAAAAATTAAATTTTAAAATGTTTATTCAATCAATTTGAGACAAAGAGAAATAAAAGACACGAAATGAGCTTTCGAAATGTTTTCTCAAACCAATCGGCTTTTTTTTTAATTTTTGAAATATTTTGTAATAGTTCCACATGTTAAAAGTGAGACAAAAAACGAGAATGCTTGAAATATTAAAAAAAACAAATTTTAGAGAGTTGATTCAATTAATTGGGGACAAAAAGAAATAAAAGACATGTAGCTTTCAATTTGTTTTCATCAAACCATTCGCCTTTTTTTTTAATTTCTGAGATTTTTGTAATAGTTCTACTTGTTAAAGTGAGACAAAAAACGAGATAATGCTTGAAATATTAAAAAAAATCAAATTTTAGGAAGTTTATTCAATTAATTTGGGAGGGAGACATGGAAGGAGCTCTCAAAATTCGCCGCTTTTTTTGTTAATTTTTGAGATTTTTTTGTAATGGTTCTACATGCTAAAGTGAGATAAAAAACGGGAGAATGCTTGAAATATTCAAAAAAAAATTATCAAATTTTAGAAAGTTTATTCAATTAATTTGGGACACAGTGAAGGCATAGGAGGAGCTTTCAAAATGCTTTTCTCAAACCTTCGCCCCTTTTTTTTTATTTTATGCGAACCCATTGCAATTGGTTGCACCAACCTGTTTCTATTAAACACACCTGTTCCGACGGTCTCCTGAACTATTATTTTTAGTTTCCTACAATAACCTCTAGAGGGCGAAATAGACCCTCAAACTTGATAGTTTAGAAGTAGAACACTACTGTTATATTTTAAATACAATGATTATTCTCGCACAACGGAGGACTAAGAAAGTAATAATCTTTGTATTTTGAAGGTATTACTGATACACCCCTCCAATAGTAATATCTCAAAAGAACATTTCTGAATTGTAAAGTTTGAAGTTCAGAGCTACATTTTGATAAACAGCACCTCCGCGCCCGTCCATTTATTAATCAATTTTTGTGCACTATAGGTAATGCAGAGTAAAGGTTATAGTGGATCAATTAGTCAAATGCCTGTAATTCTTCTACCGATTCATTTTGATAGGGACCAGACCCTTAGAATACCATCTTGCCAACGTTCTATAGTACTGCGACCGTTTTGCACGCAAGATTTTATGACCGGCGTACCCGCCACGCCTGGTGTACAGTTTCCCATAGACGTAAGCCGATAACAAAAGCGAAGGTCACGTGATCACGTTGTATTTTTAGGTTTTGCAGCGGATTGTCACGGAAGTTTCACAAGTGTCGGGTATTTCTAGAGTACTGTACGATTTAACTTCAAAACCTCCAGGCACAACAGAGTGGGAATGATAAAATGTTATTCAGCACGCTTCTCCTTTTCGGATTGTGTGAAATTGTTATTAAATAGAATGGACCGATTTTAAAGTAATATTGTTTATTGCAATTTGTTAATATATCATTGTTGATATTTACTGCAGGAACCGAAAAATTTTACGTATTCATAGTATGAGTTAACTTATTGAATTACAGCAAAAAAAAAGATGTAGAAAATTTTTCAACATTGTAATATTTATGTTAAATATTAATTTTCAGATGAATAGTGTGGTTATTTATTTTATCCTTACTCGTTTGTATGTACCATTCATTTCATTAATAAAAATTCGTTTGAATATTTGGTGTTCTTGTTCATGTTTTCTTCAAATGTTACATTCTTCTACCTTTAAACTTGTAGTCTTTTAATGACTTTTTTTTCATATTTGGGAATGAAATGAACTGCACCAATTCAATGGGGTATCATCAAACATTAATTTTGGCTTATTCTGTTGTAATACTTCTAGGGGTCTCTCGAAAATGGCACTGTTATCTTGACTTAACCTATATTAACACTTGGCAACTTGGGGGGGGGGGGCGATATAAGGAGACCCATCTAACATTCAAGTTGGCTACGTTTGGCGGCATCTCGCTAGCAGTCAACTCTAACGAATGGGTCCTACGTTATATATACTGGCAGTTCATTTACGTGTTTGGGATATGAGATATAATCGGGAAGGGAATTGAATACAATGCAGAACTTTGTGCGTAAGAAGAGAACGCACATAAGGCGATGCCAGGGAAACCTTTTATGGACAAAAAACCTGGCATAACGCACAAATTCAAAAAGAAATAAATCAAGTACAACAAAATGCAAAAGAGGAAAATATACAAATCAAACGTCTCAAATCGTACAATAAAAATCAGGTGGCCAGTCGAATACAGTACATATTTAATAATACTAAAAGAACAAGACACAAGAGGCATCAAAAATACAAGCTGAAAACAATTGCAAGTACACAAAAAACGATCAAAATGATGAGGAACATCAAATTAGAGGACCCCCTTTCTCGTATATGCTAAGACGCAAAAGAAGTACCAGATAGAGCTAAGAATCGGACTGTATTAGGTAGGTACTTCCTCCACGGAATAGTTAAATCGAATCATACCAAACAGTATATACTCTTTGATCATATAGGAGCATCAACACAGATAATAAACTTCCTTGTGAATACATAAATAAATACAATCTGAAGGCATAATCACTTGCACAGAGTAACAAACATGATGGCAGTAACGGTACATAAACAAAAGCCCGAAATACGTCGCGCTTCAAAATCATGTATTTTATGTAAAGACCCGCCATTACTCCCTCTCGGCTCGGATTCGAATACCTACCGTTAGCCACTTTCTTACCATGCTTCCATATAGATATTAAAGAGTAATATTTGTAGTGTACTTAAAACCCAGGTTCTACGCTAACTTCACACTACAAGAACACGGAAATAAAGTCAGCCCGGCAACGTTTAAAAATGGCCACCGGAATGACTATTCCCTCCGAAACTAAACAAGATCCCGCTTAAATTTGAAAAGTGGCACGTGATCAAACATCTAACACAGGGCCCCTTACGTTAGTTGTAGACAACGCTTTGACCTGAAGCACAGTAGGGAAGGAACGTAAAATAAAACACTCAAATTGTGAAAAGTTTGTTTAATAATGATCGCAATTATTATGATTGTAAAAGCTCGGAAATTTAAGTCCAAAGTAAATTACATTGCAAAAATAAACTTTGAAAATGGTAGTTCACCGAATAAAAACTGAAATAGGGTGGGAAAAAAATGAATTTACCAATAAAAAAACCAGCCGTCAAATTAATATCAAATTGTGTTGTAAAATTAATTGTTTGTAATGATGTGAATGCGTAACATAAAATTATAACATCACAAAAAGTAGCAGGCAAACGTCAAGAGGTAACGTATAGGTTAAAAACAAGTTTATATGGGTCAAGATTCTCAGAAAGGGTGAAATACAGATGTGACTCATCTTTGGTGCAATAAAGTTCTTTTGTTAAAAGCAAGATGGAAAATTACATGGCCTTGTAGGCAAATTTAACTAAAAACAAGATATGTGGAAATTATTGAATCGCCACTCATTTATCGCGCATAGATTCTAAACTGAAAAGCTTTGATTAGCGTAATCCCGCTCCTGCAAGATAGGTATAACCCGCCCCTGGTTTCGAGCCTACAGTTGAATGTCGAAGACAATCACGGAATTAGGTGTCGTAGCTCAATTTTTACTACAGTTTTTTACCACCTCCGTGACTGCTTCATTCACAGAAAAAATTGTTAGTAACAAACAACAAGTCAGTACATACATCAAACGAATCGGTAATTTTCACATATTAAAATAAAATGATCAAAACTTATATGAATGTTACTTCAGGGACAAGACCAAGTAATCAACATCAATAAACATAAATTAAGCAAGCATTACACCAAAAGCGTAAACAATTACAAATATAGCATAACGGTATCACATAAATGTGATTATGCATTGCGGTTAAACCAAGTAAATTTCAAAAACAAAGATTCAAACACACAAAAAATATAAAATGTGGGATACAAAACACAAATACGATATACAGAAATGCAAATAAGATTACTACCTGCATTAAAAAAACGCACAATAACAACAAACATTTATCGAGCGACGCGTTCAGGACCGCCATTCAAGACAATGTGCTTTGTCATGCCCAACGTAACCCCCGTTCGTGCTTTTTAGATGGCACAGGCTTAAGGTAAGTTCATAGCTCTCCGTTCATACGTTTCCGTTTGTCCGTTAGCCAATCAGAAGACAGCAAATTTTTAAATCGTACGTCGTCCGTTTACGACGGAAAAGTTGGTTGAAGTTGAACATTTACGTTTCCGTTGGTCCGTTTTTAACAGGAGTGAGGGTTATGTTTGGTACGTTAACAGCGTTCGCCTACTCGTTCTTCACGGTAATATGCCAGATAGCAATGTGTTCTTACTTTCGTACCATTTTTACATACTGAAAATCACTGACGGTACAGTACAAAATAAAGTTTAGGTTATGATTATACTTGCAAATGTACAATGTGGACGGATTGCTATGAACCTTAACAAAATTTTCTATCCGTTTGACGGATCAACGCAGCGGATGAACGGACAGCTATGAACCAACCTTTAGATCTTTGATTATAATATAATCAAAGGCTTAATCCTTCGATCGGAGTATGTATGATCGAAGGCTTAATCATATAAACTCGGCGCAGACAGCTTTTTCCCTAGAAATTGCATGGTTGCCAACTCTCAAAAATGTCCGTATCGTCATAACTTGTATATACAGGGTGGAACCTCTCATATTTATGGATGTCATTTGGAATTTTGTGACTCCAATTTTTCTATAGATCTCTTCTAAAGCGATATAACTGCTTTTCTAGGTATTTTGAGGTTACTTACAAAGATAAAGATCTATCAGGGTCCCCATCAGAAAGCTGTGAGAATTATTGCAAGAGGGCGTAGAAGGTATTCTGCCACAAAGCTTCGCTAATTGTCTAAAAAAAACTGCAAGGACAAATAAAATAATCGATACGATATATGCCGTGAAAATAGTTCAGAGTAAGACAAATGTGCGGAAGCGCTGGTGTTGCTAATGGAAATTACATGCTACCGAATTTCTTAAATTGCCGGTGGGTGGCCCAAAAATTCCAAACCTCTGAAATTTACTACCTTCATCAGCAGCCAAACTTGATTACAACCTTCGACAACCCTTGTTTAGCTAGATGTTTTACTACAGTGAATCAAAGAACATTACGAAATCTGGTTCTCTTATTTTTCTGTCATTCTGGAGTGACCTTGCCTGCTATTATGAACAAATGTCATGTTTTGAGAATAGTATGAGTCAGTCCTCAGGCCAGATGGAAGGGCAAATTGAATTTGATAAGACGTCTAAATTGTATGAAATTTGCAGGTGTATCTTTTGTTAAATTTCTTTTTGAAATTATTGTGTGGCATTTAATAGAATAATTGATATTTTGTTTAGGTGGAAATGCAAATGTTGAAGTGGGCATTATCAGAATTAACAATTTAAGAAGCTTCTAAAGGCAACAAAAAATGTGGAGAATTTACGGAACCCGAAGTGGGTGAAATTTCTCCCGGAGTAGATTTTATTTAGTGGTAGGTAGTGTTGGTGAAAAGCAGTCTCATTTTAGTTTTTGGAAATAAAAAAAAATTTGTCACGTGTTTAGGAACCCAGTTTGAGTGTTAGTTAGGGCAAGCCGAGTAATTTGTAAAAATGTGAAACATTTGCTATTTAGGATGGAATAAATTTCATTTTGGCAAACTTTTATTTACGACATTTGTTGTACCATGATGACAACGATATCGATATTTTTTAGTTGACCAAGGCCAACGAATTACAATCACTTCAATACAAAGTGGAAGATACTGAATTATATTTTGATCTGTATAAGTGCTTGTCTATACAAAGAGCATGAATAGAAACCATTTTTTTACATTTTACATAAGACTATCACTTTTTGTCAACAGTGTTTGAAAATGAAAAGGTTTAATGACACACTTACACTACATACCACATTTCACAAAGGAGTTTACTACAGAACCTTATATCTAGCTTTATTGAACGTGTGATGACCGGCGGTTTGAAGTTTGAGTAGTTCTTCTTTAATTAACCTCGTAATTTCGGCTTTGGCTTTCGTCACGGCGATGTCACTCGTACTTTCAATTGCAAGGTATAGCTTGCGTTCACCTTCGGGCGGCGACTTCCCAGGTTGAACGTAGGTCCCACGTACCGTTATTCCCGCCTCCGAGTACTCGGATATTTGCGCCAAAGCCTCCTTAGACGTAACCCTCCACCTGGCCTGCTGCGGGAAGTCGTTGATCTCCAACTCCTCCTCGTACTTCCTAAACGTGTGCTCGTTGTCGTCGTCGAGTCGATCGTCGTCGTCCTTCGGTTGATAGTTCAATTTGGTGTTGAGCTTGGCGGCGAGCTGCTCCGCCACCGTTTTGGCCGTGATCAGCGGATGGCTACCGCTACCCTTGAGAATCGATTCGGCAGCCTGCTGCGTCGCGAACTTCGTATCGCCGCCGTGACTCTTCGTAAGCGTAATCCTGGAGGCCAGCCGTTTCGCCAGTTCCAATTTATCCATCGCCGAATTGTGACCGCCAAGACTCGGATTTATTATACCTATTGGGAAAATAAACATTGGTTGGTTGAAATTACAAAAGCAAAGACCTGCTACAATAATTCCCAAGCGAAACTGAACGTTTACAGAAAAAGTGTAAAAGTTTTTAAACAAAAGAGTAAATTTAAAATGGTTAAAATCAGTCGATTAAAATAAAATGATTTTTTAAATCCCAATGGTAAAATTTGAAATTTCTTATTCAGAATCAATTACAATTACAATCATTAAATGACTCCCAATTAAAATTTGACACCCTAAAAAAAATTTTAACAGAATTTTAAAAGATGTTTGAACACGTGCTTACTTAATCGTTTTAAATTTAAATTGTGATACAATTGCGCGAAATAGGAACATGAGTGGCAAAATTCTTATAAAAAAAAAAACCTAGCATTGCGCAGTCTGCATAATCATCTTTTCGTAATTAATCTCTACTGACACCAAACTATGTCTATACATATAGAACCGAATGTCCACAACAATATACATTTTATATCTTCATCAGCCCCTTTATTCACAGAATTTCGCAAGAACACAAAGAAAAGTGTAAACTCCTACACAAAAGTATAGTATTTTAGCCCCAATATGGCGACCGGAACCAACGACCAATCAAAAACGACATACCTGGTTGTCGCCACTGTTATAAGATGGGTCACCCTTTTTGTATTTGATTTTTCTTAAATTTTCACGTACGCGTTACTATTCCTTTGCGCTCGTAGTGTTTGCTTGTAACATTTTAATACGCCTTTACGGGATAAAGATAAAAGCAGCATTCATCTAAGGTTACCATATCCAGGACCTTTAGATACCTTCTGGACTGTAGGAGGTCCGCCTAATTAACAATGTATTGAGATGGACTTGCTTTAGCTTATCAAATATTGTATTAAATTAACGTCAAACTTAAATTAGTCAAATTCAAGAGTGACTTCCTCAGATGTTAATCTTTGTATACTGTAGATGTGATCTAAAATGTGATTTTCCCCCTCTGTGAACAGTGATTCGGAATTTTCTTCATCACGGTTCTTTTGTTCGACGAGTTCTAGGGGAACACTGTATACCTATGGGTTTAAATACATTCTGTCTAAATTTGCAGGAACTCTTGGCTTCTTGATTCACTTTTGATCAATTTTTCATACACTTGCTTTTGTTTTTCGAATTCATTGTGTGTTGTATGCGTTCCATATTTCCGATAATAAGCTGGGGTCCGAGTGAGTGCAGCCGGGTCTTTCACAACGTAGGGGATCTGGCCATTGTTGAGTGTGAGGTTTGTGTTACTATGCTGAAGTTCCGAGTTCGTGTTTTTTCCGCTTTTGTTAGTGCGGGAACTGTCTCTTGTTTTTGTCTGATGGCAAATTATTGGCAGACAGCGCCCTTCTGAATTCAGACGGCTGCGGCCACGATCCAAAGGTAATATTTTAATTTCGTCATACTCCATGAATGGATCTTGGTTAATGATACGTCTGAATTGTTATCAATATATTTCTTTGCGATTGTCATTAAAAAAATTATATCTCCGTTATTCCTACGGAAGTATATTTCGATAATTATGAGTTGATCCATTTTTGCAAATTATGATTGAATTAAAATTTTGATTTCGAGTAAGACTCATACATTTCACCTTTTATTTGTAACGTCTTATCCTTTTAGCTTCATCAAGAATAGAACAAGGATCTCTTAGTCTACCTTGTAGATATGTTCTATGCGTATTTACAGTCGAAAATTGCTAAATTACCAGAACCAGCTCTGTAGGTTCAATACTTACATTTTCGTAATCATAGAGATGTAGGAAATTAATGGGATTTCGACCCTCTTTTCTTTCCCCCGACCGGCAGGTGTTCCTCACTTTCCCCTCTCCCATTCTTTCAATCAGAAATAGGTCCGCCGGGATGTTATTTTATTTGTTGCAATACACTGGAGGAAGAAAAAAGTTATTTGAATTGTGCTCTCATTTGATATTCTTACGTCCGCCATCTAGGTGTTTCGTATGTAATCCACTAGTTGAAGATGTAAATTATTCCTGTAGTAATTAATAGTAGTTATTATCTAGTATAAGTTTCTTTTACTTAGCTCTTTGTCTTGTCGTTAGAGGCCATTTGAGTGTTAGAGAGGTCTTTTACTCACTTCTTTGTCTTGTTGCTAGAGTTTAGGCTTTGTACTTTTCTGCACTTAATGCTATCCCTTCTTATATTTGTACTTCTTCCTCTTCAGTAAAGGTTCTGCTTTAGCATTGGTTACATGCAAATGTTTTCTTTTGGTACGTCATTACTTTCTTGACTTAAGCGATTAGTGTTTTGGCTTTACCATATTATCTTTGGAGTGGTTTCTCTCTTTCTACTGATATCTGTGGTGGCTCCATTGAATCGATTTTACGGATCCGTATTTACATTTCAACAATATGAGGTATGATAAATCACTACGCACATTTGTCGCGTAGGTTTTTTTAGGGCTTTTCCCTTCTTTCAACCGTTTCTCATAGAATTTCTTAAGTTTTTCTTTTGGACCACCTTTTACGTTGATCTGCCTGGATATTACTACTACCCTCACGCAGTACGTGGATGATACAGCATTATCATTTGGACTCCCAATCTTATTAAGGATTGGTTTTGGCGCGTCAATTGATAGATGAGTTTCTACATTACCGGCAGATTTCCCCGCAATTTCAGTGACACCAATCATGTGATTCTACTGTGACCTACTTACATTAATTCAACTTAAGACTTTCTGCAGAGGCACCTCTAAAAAGCATTATGCAGGTCACTCTGAAATTGGGCACATGCCTGTTGAGGGCCCAGAACAAGAGAGGGATAATAATAAATAAATAATAATAAATAATAAATAAATAAATAAATAAACATGGAAGTTGCTTATATCTGGAGATTTCAAGATAGTTCCTAACTGCAAGTATAACGAAACCCCTTTGGAGATTAACGATCTTGTAAATCGATCCGTTATTCCTCATACTACGTACTTTGTTTTTGGCGCTCCCGAAAATATGACTTTACCGATAACGAGACCCGCTTTTGTCTACGTTACTTTCTGATTGCTACGAAGATTCATTTCTGTTAGTTTGATTACATTGTATCCTTCAGATTAGCTGTGAACTAGTTTTGAAGTTTTGTCCAGAGCCAATATCTACAATTTTTTAGCTAGATTATTTATTTACTCCGAAGAATTTGCTCATATTAGCTTGTTTACACTTTGAATTAATTAGATTGCACTGCTATTCAGTAGACATTTATAAATTTGTACATCGTAAAGTACTTTTCTTGAATTTATCGTCACGTTTATGCTTTTATACCCTGAGATTGTAAGGATAAACGATCAAAATTTTGCTTTTCCTAGTGTAAACTCATTTCAATTATTGATTCTTTTACAGTTTAATATACGATTGCCTCCGTGTCAGACGTTGGTATTGCTATTTCGCAATATTTTATTTGCCGCGCGATCCACTACCCCTTTTATTTGTTTGTTTGTGTTGTGATCTGTTACAGACTTAATAGAAATTCAGAGGGCCGGTACGGTACGACCAGAATTCAAAGGTAATTTTTTAATTTCGTCTTCAGGATCCTGTAACCTGCAGAATAGTTTTCTCAAGCTTAAAGAAAAACTGCCCATGTCTCGACGGAATGTTGTCCATGCAGCTGAAAATCTGGGCGTGAGCGAGACCATGCTTGAAGCAGTTGGACGTTGGGGGGATGAATTGTGTAAATGACAACTAGCAGTTGACGCTAGGTATCACAATCAATGGCACATTACACTGACTCAAAAGAAGGCATTTTGAGCCCAAAAATCTCAATAATTCTGTTTAAAGTTGATCCCTTTTGTGATTTATTCAATTTAGATAAGGTGTTAGAAGTAAGACACATCTGGCCGTTTGCGATAAGAAGTTTTATTATCAGGGGAAAATTAATTAACGCACGTCTTATTTCATTGTTAAGAGTTAAGGTGTTTCGAAAAAATGCGTGTTTCATATTGGAAAAGTGGGGACGTTAGGTGCATTCCGTCGTTGATTGGCGAGTTATTTGAAAATTCTTAAAGGAGTTTATTTGAAGGTGGATGTGGTGCTTTCTTAAATACTTGAGACAACGTGTTAAGGCTGCCCGTTTTCGCGACGATTGATAAACGTGTACATTTTTTTACGCCAAATTACGGGCAGTGAACCATCAAATTCAGTGTTATCAAGCAGAGTGTAAGTTAAGTGCGTCTTATACCGCAAGTAATTTCAAGGTTTCTTATTTTATTTGTCGACCGTCTGCGCGCGGGGTATGTCCAAACATTTTTTTTTGTAATTCTCACAGGTGTTAATCAAAAGTTGTGTAATAAATTCATTGGAAATTTCGGAAGTTGGTCACAGACTATCAAAATGAGAAATTGTAAGTCAATATTTGGATTTGTCATGTAGCCAAATGTGTACGAGGAGAGATTATAACACTCTAAGTTTCAATTTTGATTTGTTTCGAGCTACCTGGGCAGTGTAGTGACCGCATTATTTATTTGGCGCCCAACGTGGGGCACAGCAATATACATATTATAAGAACTACGGTGGAAAAGTTTTCCGGAGATCAAGAAGTGTCTTCTTTGACTTTTTCTGCAAATTTACACTTTTTGTCACTTTCGGTATTTACCCAAATTTTACATTTTACATAATTTCGGCAGTATATGAAAAATAAAGCTTAGGAATCAATTGCGGCAGTTCTATGTTTTCGTAACATTGGATCAAAAACACTGAAAAAAATTGTAAAATGTAAAAAACGTGCAAAAGTCTTAAAAAGATTAATGTAAACCTACCAAGAGGTGCTTTTATTTCCTTAACGGTACGCTTGGTCGCGAACATACTTTCGATTTGTTGATCAATATCGTGCTCGAGATCTTCATCGTCCGAATCTTGCAAGCCCAAGGCAGCCTTCTGGAATTTGCGACGTTCATTAATGGCGGCAGCTTCCGTTTCGTCAAACTTGAAACCCTTTCCACTGAACCCGCCACCGGTATGAACTTTTTTACCTAAACACGCAAATTTATTCAAAAAATCCCTACAGGTTCTTTGCTTACCCTCCAACTCCTGCTTCGATTTATATTTATCCCAAAGCTGGCGCAACGAATCAGGAACCGTCACCGTAGCCAGCTCAAATGCTCTAATGAGATCGCCAGAGTACCTCTCCTGTTCCGGAGTAATGAAGGTGTAAGCAAATCCCTTATTTCCAGCCCTCCCTGTTCGCCCGCAACGGTGCACGTAGTCTTCATAGTGATTGGGGCAATCGTAATTCACAACCAAATTCAACTGTTTCACGTCGAGACCGCGCGCCGCAACCGACGTCGCGATTAAAAGCTTCACTTTCCCCGATTTAAAATCGACTATTGTAGAATCTCGATCGAACTGATCGATACCGCCGTGCAAACTCATACAATTGTAACCCGACTTCATCAGTTCTTTCAGTAGAATATCCGCATTTTCTTGTTTATCTACAAACACAAGGATACTGCCGTGCTCCTGATACAATCCTAACAACTCTAATAGCTTTAAAAACTTCTGCTCTTCCTCCAACACGACGACCTGCTGTTCGACATCCTTGCAGACGACAGATCGCCCGCCGACCTGCACCTCGATAGGTTTCTGCAGTATTCGTCTTGCAAGTGCTTCCATCTGTCGCGGAAATGTTGCACTAAACATAACAGTTTGCCTATCAGGTCGAACATTATCTATTATTCTCATTACCTGAAAGTAAGGTATAATATTAGTATATACCAGCCATAAGTCGGATACACGGAAAAAAGGTGTATTCTCAAGTATAGGAACGGTTTACTTGTCCCTACAAAGGAAAATAAGTTGTACACGAGCTTTTTTATGGGCAAAGCTTGTCAATATCTCAAAATAATCTTCATAAATGGAATAGTTCACAATGCGCAGTCTGCGCATGCGCACATTTGATTTTCACTATAATGGTTCCTATCATATGCAGAAGTCCTGTCCATTGCTAACAACTATGTACTTACAAATTGTAATGAAGCACCTATTTTCGTAAAGGAATTCTATCAAAATTAATGAGCGCGCGGTTCATTGATATAAGCTACCAGTTTTAATGAACATCCGGTACTTCGACGAACTCAAATGGGCGCGTCATGAAGAGAAACTATAGTCTGGAGTGAAAAATAGAAGGTAAACGTAATGTTTCAATTTGTAGAGCAGTTTTAACCGCTGATAAGGAAAACCAGCTGCCGAACGTAATTGAGATCCCGTAGAGATAATTAAATTATTTTTGTAGCATCCGACAGCCCGCGGCATGGAGAAGCAGTGGAAAAATTAATATTTTAGGATGTTGGCTCCGTTAATTAGGTATTAACCGATTTCAGGTTCCCCATGTTAAATTAAAACTAGGGTAGAAACCGGCAGGGTAGTGACCTGCCGAATTTCGGCCCAGTATAATTAATTGCGTAGTGTCTAGTGTCAAATGAAGCGTGCTTAATTAACATGAATTTTAAGGCCGGTCCCAGATTTTTAAGACAACACAGGATCGAGTAAGTGAAGAGGTTTTAATTTTTGAACACTTTCTTACGAATTCGTCGGGCGAACTGGAAATTCTGCTGTTCCCTTTCCGTATTTTGGAAATTTTATAGGGTAAGAGCTTGGCTTAGGGGAGATCTTTCGATTTTTCGTCATATTTAGTAATTTTCTTATCTACCATACCGTTTGACTATCAAGGTAAGAGTTTGATTGCTTAATTCAAATTTACATATAATTTTATTGTATTTTCTTACGCCTTCATTAAATTTTAGTTTTTTTTTATTATGCCGTTTAATTTTAAAGCAACATTTTGCGCGCGGACGTTTTCTAAATTTTTTTCAAATTTGAGTTTCCGAATCAAAAATTTCAGAATTACTCAGAATTTGTTTTGGATTCTGAATTTTTCAAAATTGTTTATAAACCTACAAATTTTGAAGTGCTTTTTAATTTTTCCAAATTTTAAATTTTTATATACTAATTTTGTAGATATCTTGCCAACTATGTACAGTTTTTTTATTTTTTAAATTTTTGTGAGATCCGAATTTTTATGAATTTTCAATTCTTTTTTCAAATTTGAGTTTCCAAATTACTATAATTCAGGATTCGGAATAATCTGATTTTTTCAAGATTAAAAATTTTTTTAAAATGTTTGTTCTACATTTGTGTACAAGTTATACATTTTTTTAATTTATACGTTTCCAAATTACTATATTTTAGAATTTCTCTGAATTTGTTATCACTTCTTCTGATTTATGCTTTTTCGAATTTTGATATTTTTAAAAATACTTCCAAATCCTTCTGGTGTTAAATTTTTATGTAATAATTTTGTAAGTAATCTCCCCAGCTATGGTAGGGTGACCCAATAAGACTGTTCCTCGGCCATATCTCGAGAACCGTTCGTCATATGACTTAGGGGTAAAAAAAATTACTGGGTAAATCGGTCATGAAGAATGCTGGAAAATAGTTCTAAAAATGACCAACAGAGGGCGTAACTGCCATCTTAAATTTTAAAATTGCATTTTCTTTAAATTTCGCACAATAAACTAAAAAAATTTTTTCACATTTTTAAAGAGAACCAGTTTATCATTTTCATAAAAACAAAAACTCAGTTATCTCAAAAACAAAGATGGCGTGGGGCGTTGAATTGTTTTTGCAATAACCTTCTTTAACTTCTTAACGGTTTGACGGATTTAAAAAAATTGGTATGGTTGAAAAGAGCATTCCTTGGGCAATGAGAATCAACCAAAATATAGTTAATTTAATTGAATGCTTTTCCGCCAGGGGGCTAGTTTTGACACTGACCCAAAATCCTATGGAATGATATGACTTTTCCTTTATGAAAAAGTAGCCAAATAACATCCAGAGACCAGTGAAAACCGTTTTTCAAAATCTCGTTCCTAACCTCAAAAATTGGGAAGATGAGATTAATTAATTAATTAATAAAAATGCTTAAATTGTATCTTAAATTTACTTTTTACGTATTTCCGATATTTGTCGATGGCGCGAAAGAAAAGCACCCTACACTTTTAGGTAGGCCTTGGAAAATTAAACACGATGCATTTCCTATAAAATAATAGCAGCCGTAATTTGTAAATTATTCTGCTGTTTTTACATTTAAAAAGTGCAGTTTTTTGAATTTGTAATCTCTTCTAAAATGCCGATTTCTAACCAAGAAGCATTTAATATGCTGGCGGTGATGGTTCGTGGTCGATTCGGATAACGCAAATAGAAGATGCGGGCAGCGATGGTCGCATTTTGAAAATACTCAAAATATATCGCCAGTATATTAAATGCCTCTTGGTTAGAAATCGGCATTTTAGAAAAGATTACAAATTCAAAAAACTGCACTTTCTGAATGTAAAAACAGCAGAATAATTTACAAATTACGACTGTTATTATTTTATAGGGAATGCATCGTGTTTCATCTGTTTAATTTTCCAAGGCCTACCTAAAAGTGCAGGGTCCTTTTCCAAACAAAACAATCTTTCGCGCCATCGACAAATACCGGAAATACGTCAAATAAGATACATTTTATTAATTAATTTTCCCAATATTTGAGGCTAGGAACGAGATTTTGAAAAGCGGCTTTCACTGGCCTCTGGGTTTTATTTTCATTTTTCATAAAGAAAACGTCATATCATTCCATTTGATTTTGTTAGGATTTTGGATCATAGTGTCAAAACTAGCCCCCTGGAGGGAAAGAATTCAACTAAATTAACTATATTTTGGTTGATTCTTGTTGTCCAAGGAATGGTTCTTTTCAACGATACCAAATTTGTTACAATCGGTCAAACGGTTAAGAAGTTAAAGCAGGTGATTGCAAAAACAATTGAACGCCCATCATTGTTTTTGAAATAACTGAGTTTTTGTTTTTACGAAAATGATACCTAGATAAACTGGTTCTCTTTAAAAATGTGAAAAACTGTGTTTAGTTTATTATGCGAAATTTAAAGAAAATGCTATTTTAAAATTTAAGATGGCAGTTACGCCCTCTGGTGGTCATTTTTAGAACTTGAAAATATTTTCCAGTGATTCTTCATAACCCATTTACCCAATAATTTTTTTATCCCTAACTCATACGACGAACGGTTCCCGAGATATGGCCGAGGAACAGTCTTATTGGGTCACCCGGTACAATTTGTAGCATTTTTTATTTTTTTGAGGTTTCCGAATGGTTACACATTTATAATTCAATTTTCCAAATTTGACTCTCCAAATTACTAATAATTCATGATTCGGAATCATCTAATTTTTTCAAAATTTTTAAAAATCTTTAAAAGTGTTTTTTCATGTTTCTAAATTATTGTACAAATTCTAGAATTTTTAAATTTTTTTGAGTTATCCAAATTTTAATGAATTTTCTAATCTCTTTTTTAATTTGTGTTTTTGAATTACTATAATTTTCTGAATTTGTTTCGGATTCTTCAGATTTTGGCAAAATTTTTATAAATGTTCATGTATTCGAATTTTGCAGTGAATTTTAATCGTTCCAAACTTGTTCGATTTTACATGTTTTGAGTTCCAAGTTTTCAATTCTTTCTTCAAATTTGATTTTCTGAATTACTATAATTCAGAATTCCTCTGAATTTGTGTAAAATTCCTCTGATTTTTTCAAAAGTCATATAAATCTTCAAATTCTCTTCGAATGTTGAAGCGTTTTTTTTTCAAAATTTTTCTGGATATTCTGATAATAGATTCAGATTTAAGAATTAAGTGCCCATAGAAGGTGCTAACTGGAACCGTCAATCTCCAACCATTGAAGCTAGGAAAATAAAAAACCAAATTTGACATTTTCAGTTTTTCGGTGATCTCAATTATTTTCAAAGATTTTTCAAAAAATTCAAAAGGGTTTTAGTCACAGAAAGGGGCAACATTGTCCCCATTTAACCTAAACTGTACCTCTCACCGTTACAGAGATCTCGATAGTGAGCCACGAATTTGAACCACCCCGTACGGTTATTATAATTTCAAAATTGTTGTGATTTCCGATTTTTTACTAATTTTCTCTTTGTGAAATTTGAGTTTCTGCATTACTAAAATTCAAAATTCTCTGGATTTTTCCGAATTTGTGCGATTTTTTTTAAATTTTCAAGCACTCATTTTACAGATACTTCACCGGCTGTGTACAATTTCTGGCATTTTTTGAATTTTCTGATTTCAAATGAGTCGTCATTCCTCTGTTTTGAGTGTTTGAATTATTATAATTCAGCATTTCTAAGTTTGTTTTGGATTCTTCTAACACTGCGTATATCTTAACGTCAATTTTTTTGCATTCTTGTATCACACAACCTATATTTTTTTAAATTTTAGCCATGAAAATCAATAAAAATCGTATATATTTTTACTGTTTTTAAATAGTAGGCCATGAATTCATGGAAATTTGTTTTGTTTATTGTAGCCATGGTAACTAAGACGATACCAATAAAAAAAATGGCTAACGGTAGAGCATGCCATTTCAAAATTTTGAAAAATATGATATAATAATTACATAAAAAAATATAGGTTGTGATACATCAATGTAATCAGGAAAAAAATTGACGTTAAGATATACAGGGTGTTGCATTTAAAAAATACTAACTTTGGATCAAATTTCAGAAACAGTGATCCAAAAATGTATTTTGACTAATGTCTTTAAAAAATGTTAATCTATGTTTCTAACATACCTGAGGTTCAAATCCCATGTCGAACATGCGATCAGCTTCATCTAAGACGATATACGTAACACGCCGCAAATTAGTCACTTTTCCACCGTTCGCCGCCAACATATCTATCATTCTGCCCGGCGTGCATACGATTATTTCGGCTCCTCTTTTCAGTTCGGCGATCTGTTCCGAAATTCCTGTTCCCCCGTACACGCAGACGGCGTGTAAATTTAAACTCTTCGTAAACCGTTTAATGTCCTTCCCAATTTGCATGCACAATTCGCGAGTCGGCGTCATTATAATCGACACCGGACCGTCGGTCTCCTCCAAGGCGGGCTGGTCGAGTATGTGTCGAAACATCGGTAGCAGAAAGGCCAAAGTTTTTCCGCTACCAGTCTTAGCGATTCCAATCAGGTCGCGACCTGACATGATTGCGGGTATGGCTTGCGTTTGAATCGGAGTTGGTTTTTCGAAGCCCAATTTTTTTAAAATGTTGAGTTCCTTAGTGGACACGCCGCATTGTGCCCATGTCTTAATAGGTTTTGGACACCCTTTACCTTAACAAAAGAAACAGTACTCGATTACTTTTGGTATTGTGGACATACTTTATAGGAATATTACGTAATTCTGGTCTGGTCTCGATTTCAAGAAAAACGTATGCATTACCCCGTGTAGTGGGCGGTTGCTTTAGAATTTCAAAAGTTTTATTTTCGAATTTGAAATTTGTTCAACATAGGAAAATTCACACATATACTGCTTCACAGCGAACATGAACAAAAGTATGTCTTCAATAAGAGCGATAACAAAGTGTGCACTGTCGAGATAAAAAGCTAGTGAGAGTTGTAAGGGTTTTTTTTTGCAGACAAGGTTAGACTTTAAGAGCAAGCACGTATACTATTTATTCAAAACAAGAACGTTGCTGCTATTTTTGCATAGCGTCGTTAAGAAGCGGTAATTGAAACCGGATGCGTGCGGGTCACCTTACCTGCAATTTTATACGTGTGCGCACAGACGAATTAGTCAATTATGGGACAAGGAAAAATGTTGTTAGGCGCCTGATTAGTAGCAAAGCTGTTTATTATGAGTGATAACATTTACGCGAAGGAGCATTTTCGAGTCGGAGAAGCGCAATTCAAGTAAAAACGGCAATGAGTGAACTCACATTAACTTATTGTGATAAAAAAAGAATTTCTTTTTTTCGGATCGCTAACAGTAACGGCTGGTTAAAGCAAGTTCTTCAAAGTCATGGGATAGCGCATTGGACGATAAATTTTGTATACAACGGACCTCGAAAAAAATGAGAGAAAATGTTGGCATACAAGCTATCCTTTTCTTTCGGTGTAAAATGAAACAATAGACTTGTTCGTTGCTATAGTCTACATCTAAATGAATGAAGCAACTTCACAGTGAGCAATAAACAATTTTTATCCTCCTACCTTTCACTCGGATTCCCTCCAATTCCTCCTTGTACGCGTCCACATCTTCCTGCGTCATCCGCGCGATCTCAGGAACCTCAACGTAAAAGCTCTTTCGAAATGGTAAATACGATATGTGATTATGATCAATCTTAATCAGCTCCTTTCGCTGTTTGTTGGCGATATTTGCGGCCGTATCCTTCAAGTCTTCTTGTTCCTCTTCGGAGGAATATTCAAGGCCGTCTTGATTTTGTTCTATCAATTCGCCTTTATTCTTGGACACCTTCGATTTTGCGACGCCGGTTACGATGACCATTCCTTTGGGCACGTTTGAGTCCACTTTTGTTGTTCGCTTTAAATCTAATGAATGTATCTGTCTCACTTCCTCGTGGACGCCTGCAAACATAATATGGCGATTAGATGGACGGAAAACACTAGTTTTTTGGCAATACGGCGAAATTGAGAAATTTCTTAATAGTACTATACATATCCAGTTTCAGTAAAACTTCGGCACATTTAGTTGAAATTTTGTTCTATATCAGAATTGTTAGTTGTTAATTTATTTAAATATCCACCTCGTATTTTATTTAGTTGTTCACTTTCATTACGTGTTAAAAGTCTAGCTTTAAACATTTACGCAGTGTTTTGTTAAAGTTATCACATTTAAATCCAGTCTTTGCGACAAGAATTTCCTTATCGCTGCGTTAGGATAATTAGTTTCAAGATAAGAAAATACAGGCGGGCAGTTTATTTGGAAAACGCATTAATTTTGTGAAGGAAGGAAGGATTATTTTTGGTAGCGTTCGAAAACGAGCATTAAAACTGCAAGGCCATGCAGGTTTACGCCGATATCAGTTTGATAAGAAACTTTTTGCTTGACCTGAGAAATGCAAGAGACAATTGGGGTTAATTCGAAGAAATTTCAACTCGCCTATTTAAGTGAGTTAATTAACAGTTGCTAATTAAATGAGTTGCAGAAACAGCATCCGATTAAGTCGTGAGTGGTCCCAAAAGAAGCGCTCTTAATTGATTTGAATTTTAAGACCAATTACAGATTTTTAGGAGGTCGGCAGACCGCACAATTAATTTAAAAGAAGTTCTACTTTTTGAATGTAAACAATCGAATACGCTATGTCGGCTGGAAAAACCATCTACCCTTCCATGAGGTGGACGAATTTTATTATTTATGTAATTTGAGATTCAATCATGTTATTTGAATTCGAGGTCAAGTTTGTTTTATATCAGAATTGTTAGTTGTTCATTTGTTTAAACCTTGTATTTTATTTGGTTGTTCAATTTCATTATGTGATAACAACTAACTTGAAACATTTGCGTAGTGTTTTGTTAGAGTTATCACATTTAAATCCGGTCGTTGCGATAAGAATGTTAAATTTTTTTATTTTGTACCCGAAATTACATTACATATTAATGAAAGCCTGCTGAATTTCTCAAATTAATAACATTTACGTCAATATCGAGATTTTCGGCTGATAGAAGTGGCAACACTCCATGAAAAAAAGGGGCGGAGTTATCCATTGGCAGATAGGTTTTGACTATTATTTTCATGTCAGTGCGCCCATTTAAAAGATACACAGCTGAACTATATGTATGACGTCTCGGTCTGCGCCGGCGCAAAAATTGTGCACACAAAACTAAAAGTTCTACCAACCTAACATGTAGGCATCTAAAGGATCAATGTCATCGTAGCGTGGAATGTCAGGCTTTTGTTCCACTTCCTCTTTTTCCTCCTTCTCCTCCTCATCTTTCTCTTTCTGTTTCTCCTCCTCGACCTCTGCTTCTTCTTCTTTCATTTCAACATCCTCCCTTTCCGACTTATCATTCTTCTCTTCGTCCTCAGAGTCATCCTCGAGCGACCATTTCTTGGCAGTGCCCTGCGGCACGGCGGCCGACTTTTGACCCTCCTTCTTTATCGCGTCCTGCTCCCTCTTCTTACGTTCGGCGCGCCATCGTTCGATGCGCTCTCTCCGTTTCTGCATCTCCAATTCCAATTTTCTCTGCTCTTCCTCCTGTAAAACGGATAAAGTATGCACTCGTAATTGACGGTGGGTTTGTACCTTATCCAAATTTGTTCGATCGTACGACATGTGAGAATGATCGTCCGACTTCTTAGACTCTTTGGGGGAACGAGACCTCGACTTGTCACGTTTGCGCGATTTCATCCGTTTTTCCTTGCTCTCACCTCTAAATTAAGCAAAAATAAACATTACACAAGTAACTTAACGTGCCACAATACCGCCTGCGATCCCTTTCATGACTATATGATCGTCTGTCGCGCCTATCTCTTGACCGGCTCCGTCGGTCCCTTGAACGACTCCGTCTGTCTCGCGATCTACTTCTTTTGTACCGCGAAGACTTGGACTTCTCCCTATCTTTGCTGCGAGACCTACGCCGTCTACGTTCGGGTGTTCTGCTCCTGGCCCTTCTGTAAAGTGGCATCATGGGCACCAAATTAGAAGGCTCACGTATCGCTGACTTACCCATTTGATCTTCCCATTTTAAGAACAACAGCGTAGGACTTGGTCACATTAATTAAGCCGCTGAATAAATAATGTTTGGATATACGATGGAAATAACCTTAAACCTTTAATAAAAATGTAAAATACAAACGCCAACCAAATCCTAAGTTATGTGTTGCCAATATTAAAGTTATCAGAATTACCAACATTAAGACCGCGTTTCTACAGGATCAGGCAAAAGTAAATTGCAAATAAAAGTTGTTTTTCCACCTCTGGGTAAATTTAATCGGTAGATAAGTACCGTGACAACGATTGTATCGACAATGGTAACCATGGAATTTATTCGGAGAGTAAAGTTGTTAGAGGTGGAAAAACCGGGTTCCACACACTTTGACGTAAATATATCGTCGCCAGGAGTGATTACTATACCCTTGTCATAAACTAAGAACCAAAACGTTTATTCTGCTTTTTAATATGAAACACCATCAAATAAAGATTAGTGAACTTTCGTACCTAGTGCATTTGATGGAATCGATATATATTCGCGATTCGAAGTAACAGTGAGACCTCTGCGGTGGCAGCTAAATACCGTTGGGAGAAGACGCCAATGTGATAGCGTTTCCTTAAGTATTTGCACTTCATTTACGAAACCACAAATAATTAAGAAATCATCGTCTAACCTCTGAAATATTAAAACATGTCACATTCAAATATGTTACGTGCAGTCTTTGCTACAAGTAAGCAATAAGAAAAATTGAAATCGTCAATTATTTAAAACACGACACGTCGAATAATATTGTTTGTGGTCAGTGTAATTATGCCACGATTAGTAAGTCTGTTTTAAAGCATCATCGACGCAAGGGAATGTCGGCGCGTTGTAAAGTTATTAAAATGCGTTATAATATAAATTATAATTATTGATCATTTTTCTAATTCTTCCCGTAGATAGTTTAATTGCTTTGTAGGGTAGGTACCTACGTAAAGTTCTCTTGCCAGGGAAGAGAATTAATATTGCTAAGTTTCAGTTCCGTAAATTGGTCATTAGCAGATTCCAATTCAGTTTTCCAATTAACCTTATACGAAAACGAGCATTAAAATTGCAAGACAAATCCAAAATCCAAATGCGTCTATATATTTTATAAACTTAAATTTTGTTCTCTTTTTTTATATTATTTCATATTGTGTCCTATAATTGGTGTAAACTGTTGGGCATTAAATCATTAAATAAAAATAAATAAATAAAAAGACCATACAGTGATATGCAGACATAATCAGCTTCATAAAGTATTTCGCCGCCCGCTTGACCTGGCAATTAAATATAGAAGCTTTAAATTTTGAGGGCTTTCTTGCGAATACGATGGTCGGCTGGGAAATCTTTCTAATTCCAAATCTTTTTGGGACTTTAGGTATATAAGGTAATAACTATAAGGCACGATTGAGGAGAATCTTTTTGCATTTTTCGCTGTGCTCGCGTACATTTTATTTTGACGGTATAAGCGTTTTGCTACTTTTCTGCCGTTAATTATAAGGAGGGGCATTGTTTTGCTTTTCCATAGGTTCCGCTAATTTATGCTTGGTTGCTTCTGCTCTCGAAAGGAAAATTGCTGTTTTGCCGTGCTCCTGCTTTTAGATTCGTCACCCATCACCGACCGCTACTGAGTGCTCCTAAGAGCCCCTGGGGTTTCAGTTTTCTTTCTCTGAGCGAGTTTATCAGTGGCAACCGCTTCCACCGCCAACCTTGACCAGCGGCAAGGCCGCATCCCTTGGCGGCGCTCGAGTTCAACGTTTCAATTAAAGTTAATTGGAATGCAGTGAATTGTGATTCTTGTCTCAATTAAATTCTACTTTGCTTAAACTAATTAGTTTTCTTTAAAGCAACCGAAGTTCCACCTGCATTATTGTTTTTAAAGGTGAACGTCTCTTCAAACCGTAAAATCTATTTACGGCAACAGTACGGGTCGCTTGAATTTTAGAACATTCCAACAGTTTGCCGACAGGTGGAGTCGTGTATCAGTGCCATCCCAACGGTCGAAACATTAACATATGGTTAGAGCTTTAGTCTAAGTCTAAGAACATGCTCGTCTCATATAAAGACTGAAGCCTTCGTATAATAATACGTTTTATATCATGCTTATATTTAGAGTGGACAAGCCCCTTTTTTTGTTGTAAATGATACCCGGGATATTTTGGTTTACTTTAGCTATTTGTCGATGTAACAGATCTTGGGGTGTGAGAACTTAAGATGTATTTGAATGTGCGTTAGAAAATATATATTTATTCCAAAAAAAATAAACGTGTACAAAGTATGCATGCACAGAACCTAATTTCCATATACTTGTAGAGCGATTTGTTTGAAATGTTGTCTAAATAATTTTAGCACGCGCATGCGCACAACCCAATTGCCTTATTTGAATTTCAGTTTGTTTAAAATTGTGCTCCAATATGGTGTCAGAGTGAGGCAAAATAGAACTATAGAGGATTAATTATGTACATAGAGTTCAAGTGTGAACTCAAAAATGTATTCTCAGTTGAGACTTTCACCATTTTCAGTATTCCAAATTGTTTGACAAAGCCAATCTAACCCTTCATTAATTCCCTCTCCGTTAATTGCAGATGCTGGTTGGATATGCCACTAAAAGGACATAAAACTTAAAATTCTATTGTCGGTACACTCTGCTACTAAGCCATACTGGTATTCTTAATGACTTCAAATTCATTTTGTCAGTGAGTTCCTCGACTGTCATCGCATTAGGCAGGTCCTGTTTATTTGCAAATATAAGAACTACCAATTGGTTTTTTTCGAGATTTTCAATCTAAAACTATTGGAATACAGTACAGTTTTTTTTATACTTACAAACACACCCAACTACGTAAATAATAGTCCGACGTCGATATGCACATAGTATCTGTAGAATCAATTACAAATATTAGGACACTCGCATTGTCAAACACACGTAACCAACACGGTAGTATCTTCTCGCCACCTCCCATGTCTACCATATTAAAAGATATGCCTCTATGTACGATTGTCTCTTGAAAATAACCTGTTGTATGACAGGTCTCTATGGGGTGATTCGTTCCCAATTTGTATTTATATAAAATTGTGGTTTTTCCAGCATCACTTTGCCCAGCTTTAAATAATAGGTAAATGAATATACCTATAGTTGGTATATTATTTAATTTTAGTTTTCTATCTATACACCTTTGATTTATATGTAGCTTACACGGAATATGAACAAATTAATCTGCTACAAAGATTTATTTATTAGCATAATGTAAATGTATTTGAGAGCAAAATCTACTAACGTAGGTATGTATGAAACATTACTCGCCCTCAGTAATTGTTATACTATAGCGCTACACTATTATCGTTTTTCTACTACTGCAAACCAAAACCATGTCGGTGCTGTACACGAACAGCAGCATTCAGTGCCTACTACCTACTTTACAGTCTTTCTTAGATAACTAGTACCAATAGTACAAAGGTGTATTTGATTATACATAATTTACTACCTATGTAAACAATTTTCTCGGGGGTTTTTCTTCGACAGCCCATAACATTTACTATTCCACCCATATCACTGCAAGTAGACACGAATTGCACAACAGCACAACATCAAAATTGTAATTCATGAATCATGAATAGATAAAATCCAATGAACAAAAGATAACATGTAACAGGTTAAGTGCAGGTTAACAAACACGATCAGCTGAGTTGTTACATTTTTGTAGCAGCTTTGTTTATTTTTATTTATTTATTATAAACAAAGGTAGCAGATAAATTTATCTGCCCTGTATACCATACCAAATGCCGATATCGTAGCCAGAAGTGATTACCGTTACGCCATAAAAATGATTAGAAATTATACTCCGAGAGGGGGATAGTGAGCATTTACTTTTACCATTGAATATTCAAAGCCTTTACTTACAAACATTAAACTATATAGATATACACGGACCTTTTAAAAAAAAATAAGAGGTCCGGTGACTATATATAACTCTCGCCAGGAAAGATTGCCGGTCATAGAACACTTGATCCCGGTCTACAATCTTTGTTTTTCTTAAGATGCGAGCGACTTCCGGAATAGGATCGTGCCAATGTTGAACGAAAAGTCTTTTTGTTGAACATTGACACGATACTATCCCGGAAGACGCTCACATCTTCAGAAAAACATAGATTGTAGACCGGGATCAAGTGTTCTATGACCGGCAATCTTTCCTGGCGAGAGGTTTACTATTGTTTAGTGTATAGTTATAGCGTTTTCGATTGGCAAAACTCGTGCTGCACGAGTGCAATTTTTACGTTCTATTGGTAATTTTAGGGCAATTTTCTGTGTTCCATTGGCAAATGTGATGCAACAATTACGCACTAAATGCAAATTTTGACACACGAGGCCGGAGAGCTCGTGGAGCAAATTCAAAATAAAAGTGCGACAATTTGAATTTGTTTCTTGCGTTGGAGAGTTTTTTGTTGTCATCTAGCGATAGCGAAGATGATGAACTAGCCATATATAACTTCTACTTTACAAAAAGTTGCATTTACTCTTTAAAGTGAACGCCAAAAATTGGTTCTTTACAGGAATTTCAAATTTATATTCCTCATTGTTTATCATAAATAATAGTGAAGTCGTTTCAGTCATTTTTTAGAATACAGATTTGTCGATTACCTAAATCATTGTATAAATACAAATCTAAAATGAGGTTATGGACAAATGACAGCAAATATTTACGAATATTTATGTTCCATTGAGAGCAATTTTCACATGGATTTCTTCAGTTTCTCGTGCAACACTCGTGCAGTACGAGTTTTGCCAATCGAAAACGCTATAAGACAGAGAATAATTCAAGAATGTCGAAATATTGCAAAACCAACATTTGAAAACGTTCGACAAGAGTTTGAGAATAAATTATATTACTGTCTTACCAATATCGGAAACCATTTTGAACATTTATTGAAATAAAAGCCAACTTTAGAAAATGTATCATATTAGTTTATTTTTTGATTTGCAGGATATTACTAACCTAAATCATTGAATAAGCACCTTAAAGAAGTATAACGCCCGTGTTATAACTGATGAAATAAGAATCTGCCCAGGATTCTGTCGTCCCCCTATTGTGGGGGAAAGTGAACCACAAATTTAAAGCTAGTTACCGACCTTGCAGATTTCTTTACTTCTTTATAATTCCAACGTTGCCAGATTTTTCGCAAGCGCTTTGAATTTGAATAAACTAGAATAAAATATTGAATAAGCTTTTATTCAATGCCAATAACAATATTATGTAAGGGAGGATCAATCTGAAATGTAAGATCATAAGGAACAATAAATAAAGTAAAAAATGTAGTTTAATCTAATAAGAAAGCAACAAGAACTGTTCTAAGGACCATTATCTTTACATAATAAACAATCAAACTTTACCTAGCTCCATATAAGGATCTGGTAAATATGAAAACA
The DNA here is from genome assembly GCF_008802855.1 of Photinus pyralis. Taxonomy (NCBI): domain Eukaryota; kingdom Metazoa; phylum Arthropoda; class Insecta; order Coleoptera; family Lampyridae; genus Photinus; species Photinus pyralis. The sequence continues at coordinate 11,842,842 of NW_022170819.1, forward strand.
CTGTTCAACTCTGATAAACAAGGAAAACAAATGACCCCTAAGTATAACTGGTTTCCCTGTTTAAAATAGTCATTATTTACCGCCGGAGGCCAAATATCCTTCAATATTTGTGGTAATTAACCACTTTGCAGTGTATGCAACACACCTTACACCAATTTCAGGTTTTTCTATGTAGTTATACTTCTTTAAAGTGCTTATTCAATGCCTAAATGTAATTTGGTATGGTTGGAAAGCATTTTTTCAGAGCTTTCTAACGTTGCAGATTTAAAAATTGTGGTGGTTGTGGCGCAGGGGGTTGGAGGGGGTGCGTCGCCAACTATGTATTTGTGATTCTCCCTCCGAATTACCGAAACGGATTTTGATTTTTTAAAATATCTCGTTTATTTACTAAGACATGGGGGTTGGTAAGTTTTCAATTTGCCACCCTGTATATGATTAGGCCACTCTTTAGGTATTTCAGATCTCAAATCACGTTTATAAACTTTTCGCCGGTGTATGATAAACGGGTTTTGTATAAGTATTGCACCTCGTGTTTCCAGTTTTTTGAATTTTCCAAGCGTATCATGGAATGAAATCCAAGGTCAGGCCCTAGACCTTGACATGACATACCAATCACTGCACTAAACGAGAATCAATTCAATTCCAGACTTCATTCAGTCTGACTCAGAATAGCGCAAGGCGTAGAAAAGTATTTGTCATCTCGCGAAGGTATATTTTATACATAATTTTATTAATACTTTCACCTTACTGTAGTAACTAGCGTTAATACAATGGGTCTTTTTAGTTCTAAAATCATCGACATGTCGTCTCCAAAAGCTGCTTTGGTAAAAGAGTTAATTTCCAGTGACAAAGTTGTCATTTTTTCGAAAACCTACTGTCCATATTGCAAGCTGGCTAAAGAGGTAACTTATCGGGTTTCAGTCATCAGATACAATCTTTCTTTATAGGTTTTCGATAAACTCCAACAAAAATACACTGCCATCGAATTGGATGAAAGAAGCGATGCTGAGGAAATACAGTTAATACTAGGCGAAATGACAGGTGCAAAGACGGTAATTGAGGTTATAGGTTTTAAAATCCCATTTGTCATGATGATGTATTTTAGGTGCCTAGAGTCTTCGTAAAGGGAGAGTGTTTAGGAGGCGGGTCTGACGTAAAAGCCCTATACGATAACGGAAAATTAATGCATTATTTCAATGCTCCATAATTAAAGTATATGTAAAGGTCGTAAGTATCATTGTTCTTTGTTCTCTTGATTTATCTTTTTACTGTTAGTAGAGAGCACAAGGGCAGGAATGCTTGATAACATAAGATTAACCTGCCCATTATTTAACTACAAGCTGCAACAGTCGAGTGAAGTTTGCCACAAAAGGGCAGCTTTACCTGGTTTGGTTCTGAATTCATTGTACCAAAATTCGTTTACAAAATCTGTGTGTACTTGCCCCTTTTGCAAAACAAATTTTGAGTAAATCCCCAAGCTATTAATAACCTTCCTGATGGGTGAACTTCCTAGCAAGTGCGTCCGTAGATGGGGAGTAACCTAGGCAAGCTAGGTCAAAGGCAAACAGATACTTGCAACTTGTAAAACAACAACCTGGCCGTACCAAATCGTGGATCAGTTCACCAAGCAGTGGTTCTCTACCACACTACCCTTCTTCATAAAATAGCGTAATAATTTTTAGGGAGTATTGTACAGGGTGTCCCATTTTCAACACTAGGATCTATTAGGGGCGAAAATAAAAATGCATATTTTACAAGTTTCTTTACAATGAATGAGGAATAATCTGGCCGTTTCAGAATAAGCATACATGGTGGGGAAAAAAAATTAATTAACCTAACCCAATTTTTTTAAAAATGGAACACCCCATATATTTTAATCTAAAACAAAGCTAAGACTTAATTTGAAAAGTCCTGCAATAATAATAATACACACAAATCAGAATAATTTTACTTCTTTATCTACAGTTTCTATAAATTACCTAAGTTACAACTCATCCGCTCCAGAATATTTACCACCACGCTTCTGTTCCTTTTTCGATCCATACGAGGCTGGGCAATAACAAGCATTTTTCTGGGCATCAAGATAGGCCTTACACCCTAGTGCCATTGTACCAGTAAACAAAATTTTCGCTGCACTTTTACAAGCTACAAATTACATTATGAGGATTATCGATTTATTTTCTATTCAAACCTTTACCTGTCACCATATTTCCACCGAGGTTCTTTTTATGACTATCACAGTACTGATATAAACAACGTTTGAATTCTACATCACACACTTCCCTATTTGAATTACATGTATCGTAACAAAGGTCGTGAGCATTACAACATTTCGACATTTCCGCAATTGGTAAAGAATTGGGGTCAATTTTTAACCCTAGTGCTCCACAGCCATCTGCCTTTGGCACGTGATTCCGATGCGGTTTCGGTGCAACCCCTGCAACAGGCAAACATTGTAAAATGACCTCCTTGGCAACCTTGTAAAACCTTCGACTGGACATTTGAATACGCAATTCTCCTCGACAGCCGCATCGAAAACATCGTGTATAGTTTTAAATTGCTTAGCTACCGTGATAACGTTTTTCATAACATCACCAAAAACATTTTCTGCTGCCAATACTGCGTCCCGTAAATTTTCGAGTACGCCCGACCCATAGCCCGAATACGCATACACTAAGAATGTTAACCCGTAAATTAAAACTTTCACATAAGGGATTTCCATTGGGATGTTCAGCTTTAACACCTTTCATGCTTTGATAGAATCACGGACTCTGACGTAATTATTTGAGGGCTTGCGGTATGAGTTGGAGTTTTTTCATTCGCGATTTGTGACGAATCGCACACGTAGAGATAAATGAAATTTTTAAAAACACAAAACCCTGGCAAAGGCCAAAGCCAAGTTTTTCTATAAGTAAATAAGAAGTTATTTATAAACAACCCCGCTTCCCACCCATGGCGTCCAATCCGATTCGTGAATCGCGATCGAACTGTTACGTATGAAGTAGTGTTAGTGTACTACAACTACAGTAGGTATGTTCTAACTAAAACCGACATATTTGTTATACGAAATACGAAGTTACTTTTAAAGAATTAAATGGCCAAGTTGTTATCTCTCCTCTAACAAACACTCACAAAATACCTAACTTCTTTATTAAATGAAACCATTCAGAACATTACATCTTTTTCGAACAATGTCATAGACGCTATCTTATTATTCATTCGTGATTCGACTGAACTTAACTTCATAACATTTACAAAACAGTGTTGTCACTTTTACATGAAATTAAACAAAGCGTTGTTGCCAACAAACATCTCTTACAAAGTCATAAAAACAATTCAGCATCGTGTTGCTGACACATTCAATAAAATTTTTATCTGTAATAAGTTTCACCCCGTACATATACCTAACATGCGACAATGTACATAATTTTGAGACCTGGCAACCGCGCGATTTTTTAGAAGAAGGGGAAATTTGTCTACCCCAGAAGCTTTACTTCTTTGATCTCCTTACAGAGGTAAAAAGAGTTTGAACCGAACCGACAAATTTAAGCGGGGCTTAGCTTAAGCGTTGCTTAAAATCCATGGCAACCATTGTCTCAATAATCGTTGTCATGGATTTTAAGCTAAGCTTTAATTTGTCGGTGCATACGGTCATAAGAGTCTGCAGTCTTGAAGAGCACGCCGAACGCTTCATACAGCCATCTTGGTTTGAACTCTCCGATAGAGGATATTGTCTAGTTTCTTTTTTTTTATTTAATAAATTTGTTTGTGTTGTGTTACATTTTACATTAAAAAAATAATTTTTAATTTTTCTTTTTGAAATTGGCATAACTTATGGTTATGTTTCGATGATGTTAGCCAAAAGTTTAATTTATATATAAATGTTTTCGTTTAAATTTGTGGAAATTGTGAAGTTTTTTACCGTGAATCCCAGAGTTGGGAACACTGTAACCAAAGTACTTTACCAGTTTGCCCATTGCTCTAGTCTAGAACAGTAGGTACTACCTATTACCCATATTATCCTTTGAAACGAAATGTATTAATATCCTTAGGTATACCATTGTTTTTATTCAATGGGCATACTCAAAAGTCTAACATACGAAAACTTAATGGTGCTAGATCAGTAAGATGGAAAACATCCAACTTTTACTCTGAATTCTCGGGGAAGGTGGGGTGGAACATATGAATTTATAAAAAAAATCTAAATCATGGCGCTAGAAAAAATTGTCCAGATATTTCAGTGGATTTTGTTGCGTCCGAAAGCTCTTGTCTCTAGAAGAAGAGGCAAATGAATATTTTAGAATTTAAGCCATTAGTATAGCAGGTTTTGTTTTCTATAGTAAGTAAATTAAAACGAGCAATTTTTAATTTTGTGGTAATTCACCCTTATGGTTAGGCAACACACCTTTACATCTGAAACAAAAATATGATATGCTCTGTATATAACCAATCGACCGTTGCGCAGATGCCCAATGAATAAAGAATACCAACAATTTACGTGAGACCCCGATGGCTTTTGCAAATGGCGGACAGTAGTTTCCTGTTCCAGTGGCGTACCTACCTTACAGTTGTAGAAGGATATAATTATACAGAATTTTCCACGAAAACAATCTAAACCCCCATGTGTCTACTCCGCCTATGACTTTTGTTTAACTAACCTCAAACTACATTCCGATAAAAAATTTGTAAATTTACATGTACTATATAAAAATAATATTGGTATCAATACTTACACATGAAATCTAATTCCCAAACTTTTATTTTTTTCCGTTTTGGAGCAACCACAAGCACAACAACTAACCATTATTTTATGTCACTGCAAAAACCACAACAAAAATGAGTCATAAGTGGCTTTTGCAAATGGCCGACTTCCGTCCCACTCTCTCTTGTATGCAACCTGAGTAATGCTCCTTCCGGTATTCTTTATTCATTGCAAATGCCGAATACTAGGGGATTTTCGTAACGAAGGTAGGGGAGAATGGAGAAGATGGCGACGTCGTCGACGGAAGGCATCGCGCGTTCCCGGTTTTTATTCTTGATTATTTTGGTGGTGGTTTTTGAAGGTGTATTTACAGGTAGCACAGATAAAATACTTTATTTTATCTGTGCAGGTAGTAACCATTTTATTCTTTATTGTACTAGCTATTTAATCATTGAATTTCTTGCCACAATTTGATATTATTTACATTTTGCTGATTTTGCATAAACTACGATACCTGAATCATGACGTACTCCATGCCTTTGTTTTGAGTATCGTTAGATGAATCGTGTTTGTTATACTGTACAGCTGATTATGCCATTATTTTATTTTATCAAGTATTTATTTCTGTATTCACGAGGAGTTGATTATCAGTGCGATGTTGCTCTGTCCGATTGATCCGTAACTATTCCGTGAGGTAAGTACCTAATACAGTTTGATTGTTCGCTGTATCTGTTACTTTCTGATTCGTGCCGCGCCCGCGCTGCAGTTCTTGTGCGTTACCTATACGAAGGGGGGCTCTCTTATTTTATGTTGCGATGTTTGTGTGTGCGAGTGGTTCATTCTGTCTCCGTGGAGTAGGTACCTAATACAGTTCGATCTTTCCCCGTGTCTGTTGCCTACTCGTCTCGTGCGGTTTTCAGTTCTTAGCATCTTAGCAATACGAGTAGGGGCCCTCTCATTAACATTTCTACTATTTAAAATACGTTCTGCTTGAGCGATAATCGATTGTCATATAAATACTTGCTATTGCCATTCTCACATGTACCTTTCGTGTTAAATTAAATTATGTTAACGGAAGACTGGGTAGAGCCACACCATTTACATGTTTCCTATGTACATGCAATTTATTTATTTGACGAGTTGTGTTATCTCAATTGATCGTTCAGGTATTTTGATGTGTTTTTGTACGAAATTGATTTACCTATCATGTTTTCCACTGCATTTATGATGTCTTGTACATTTTGTTTTTAGGAACTTGTTTAATTGCATTTGATTTGATTATCTGATTTTTATCATACAATTTGAGATGTTTTATTTATGTGTATATTCTCTTACATTTTATTGCTGTAGGTGATTTATTTCATGTATTTGTGTGGCCTATGCCAGGATTTTAGTCCCGTAGAAGGTTTTCCTGGCATGGTCTTGTTGTGTGCGTTAATATATTTATTTGTTCTGGTCATTTCTTACGCACAAAAGTTCTCTTTTATTTAATTCCATTCCCGATTGTGTCTCACGTCACATAAAAGAACCGATTACACAACGTAGGAGTCCATTCGTGCCACCCATATCGAGCCGACTGCCATCCACATTCAAAAGTGCCGCGAAACGTCCATCGTTTCGACTTGAACGGTAGGTGGCTTTGCTTGTAGATTTTTGCCAGAGTGGCCAACGGTAAGTATAGGGTAAGTAAGTAACGGTTTCAACCACACACCATTTATGGTCCATAGACATATGAGATGTCTATGGCTCTGCATGTGTTGTGTTATACAAATATTTGTGCTTAATGGCGTTTTGTCTATCGCCCCACTTTTTTTTGGTACAACTCCAAATTAACTCCTTATACCTATGCATGGTTTCTATTTTCGTTTTAGTAGCAAGCAATGCATAAAACAATTGACTTATTATACCTAGTAGGTATATGTTTCTTGTATCATTACACAGTTGTACATAAAATACGAGTAATGAATAAGTTACAGTGTCAGTGTATGACAGTGATCACTACCCTCTTCTTACTAAACGCACTTCTTTTGATAGGAGTTGTAATAAAGTGGCAAACCAGTTTGAACAAATCCGACAGAAAATATCGAAACTTACCGACGAGCCCTGCCGTTGAGAGGCCCCAATTCGCAGTCAAAATAGTGACATTTGACAACGACGTTGACGATCACTGTGGCGGCGCGATTATAAATTCTCGTTGGATTGTTACGACAGGTCATTGTGTAGGCGTGGTAGAGTCCTACGCGACGAAAAAGATGATAACATACGTGGCGACTACATTTAATGAGGTTGTGAACGAGGTTGAAGTGGCCATACGTCATCCAGAATTTAACAGTAGCACTTTAGATGCCGATATTGGTCTACTGAAAGTTGTTCAACCATACGAGGCGGGAGTTGCTGTTCAAGTACCACGCAGTGACTATAAGTATGTAGTGAACTCTAGTGTGAGTGCTGTGAGTCTCGATGAAGAAATTACCGAGGTTATAACGACTGTTGAAATTTTCAGTCGAAGATATTGTAGTAATTTGCTTAGTGCGACCTGGAAGTTGCTTACAGAATCAATGATTTGTGGTGGATTGTACACAGGGGAGAAGCCCGATTGTCTTTATGATACTGGTAGTCCCTTAGTGGATGGCAAAGTGTTAATTGGCATTATTTCGTGGGGTAAAGGTTGTGAAAAGGTTGACATACCGACAGTATACACTAAAATTCCACCATTTGTAAAATGGATAACAACTACAATTGGGGATGATCGTTTAAGTACTGACCAAGTAAAATAATTAGAGGATTCCATTCATGCGTAGGTATCATATTGAGTTGTGTAGATTTCTGAATTGTGAATATAAGATTGTTACACATAATAAACAGAATCGTAAACACTACTTTACTTGTGTATATTCAGGATGAGGTGATTATAAATCAGTCATTATAATGAAATAACCGGAAGGAGAGTCTTTTTTAAGGCGCCTATTCAATCCGAAGTCGAATGGACAAAAGTATTAATCTCATGTGCCGTTTAGTCTCCACGCTCGCTGGATTAAGTCCCTTACCCGCTCGTTTTGGTGATCTCGCAAGCCTCCGAAGATTATCCCGTCGCGCTGGTGATAAATCCCTTGATGGTGGACATGTCCAAATCTAATTTCCGCACGAACCATTTTCAATGCGTTATTTTGAAATATCTGCAGTCTTGAGATTGAGATGGAAAGTGAAGTAACGGTACATTCCGTCAGGGATTTCCTATTTTTTCGATTTTGTATGTAGGCGAGTGGTTCCTGAATACGGTTCTAGACTATAAATTCGTATGAAAGCTTAAGGCGCCGAGAAGAATGGGAAATGCCGAAATTAGCTAGCTTGACTTTGCATATCTCTCATTATTAAGCTTGCTGGGTGGCTTGTCAATTGTCGATTTATGTGTGTCAAGAAACCTTATTTGATGCAAAAACCAGTTTTAATTGATGGACAGGGATGGAATTAGGCGTGAATTACAAAATAATAGTTGTAAGAATCAGGTTGTTGGTAGAGAGCCGTGGTCCAATGTGCGTTAAGCCATGGTAGCGATCGCGTCGAGCGATTAAAAAAGTTAAATATGGGTTCCGATTCCGCACTACTTAAGTAGAATTATTTTTTAAGGGTTCCGGAACCGGTTCCGGTATTGTGGTTTCAGTGATTTTCGGTTCCGGTTCGGACTCCAGCTTCTTTTGGTTTTTAAAGGTTCAAACATAAATAAATAAAATTATTCTACAAAAATCGCTTTGTGAACAATAGAATAGCTTTCCTCACACGCTCTTCAACCCTTTTACGGGTTTTGATTCATTTTCGGTATTCGTCACCCTAAAATATTTTATGTTTGTTTAGTATTAACGTTAAGTTGGTAGAAATTATTGTGCCAGCTCTGAATAAAAGTGAGAATTTTGATTTTTGGCCTTTAAAATTTATTTTTCAAACGTAATTTACCTACAAAGCAAGATTTTATTTTTGGTCAATAAAATAAGCAAAGGATTAGTAATCGGCGATAAGAAATGACAGCGGATGTGACTTGTTCTTTCCAGAAAGTATGATATCCTGACTCTAGAACTTTCCAGAATCTTTCCGTTTGCTATATATGCAAATTGAATTATGTTTAATAGAAGTTCCAATATCGACGCCAAAGCGATAAATAGTGAAATTCGCGTTGGTGTTGTTATTCGTATGTTATAATTAAGTTTGAATACAAGTGATAAATAATAATAACTGTTGAAATTTACGTTACATTATTCACCTCCAAGGTAATTCATGAGGTCTAAAATACTCTTCCATAAAGTTCTAGAAATCAATCGGCAATTAAAAATTATCAAACTCCTCGTGTGAGATCGAAGGGACTTCAAGCGCATTTTTCTGTGGCAGATCATTATTCTATTAGTCAGTTTGATTTCACCATCAATAAGATCTTGTACTCCCTTTGTCGGGAGAAGAAGCTTTTGGGCGCCCAAAGCCGACAACCCCTCGAAGACGCTCGCCTTGCAAAATGTGGTTAATTTCGCCCCTAGGAAAAAAAACAAAATTCCGTCACGCAGGAGTCATGCGAGTTTACAAGATCTTTCCGATGACACCAATTCGAAAACAATCGGACTGTACAAGAAGATAGGAAAAAACTGAAAAATCACCAGCTTAGTATAGCACGCTCGGAGATGGCGCCCAGATGTCGCTGACCACACATCATGTAACTTCCGTCTCTAAAGTTGTTAATTACACGGCCCCGGTAGGTACATGTACACTACCAGTCTTTCTACAAGCGTTCTTCTACGGGCCCGTATTTGCTACCAGCCAGCCAGCCGACCAAAGTGGGATTAAAAACTACCTTTTTACGAATAAATTTGCAAAAATGCGCAAAAAATCAAATTGTCGTTAACTACTTCATCTCCCTGTTATAAAAATGTACGGAGGGTGACTTTGTGGATGGACACTATTAATTTTGGTCAGAGCAATCAGGGGTGCGGAAGGAGAGGCGGAAAAACACTTGAATAAAAAAATTAGATTATTCAATGGTTTAGATATGGGAAGAGATTCCTGTGTCTATATTTAGCGCCCAAAATTAACTAATAAAATAAAGTCACTGTACCACTACGGAAGTAGACGAACCGTGCAACAGGGATGGTAAACTTTGGTTGCGAATGTGCGGTTTCTGTCTTTTAATTTTCTTACTCCTTGGCAATGTGCCATTCGGTAAATATAAGTAAAATACAGTCATAACACTATTAATAGCACAACCTACTTAACTATATAGCTAAATTCGCATCTGACTCTCACTTCATTAAATTAATTGCCTCAAAGCGTTCGGTGCGTTCATCACGTACTCGTTCTGTATGAATTAATACGGTCCAGTTAATATGTCGGAAGAAGCCGCGAATTCTAATTCATCACCTGCTAGTGTTTGTGCGGAATGTCAGCAACCGGCGAACTTAAAGTGTTCGGGTTGCAAACTCGTGTCTTATTGCTCTAAAGACCATCAGAAGAATAATTGGCAAGTGCATAAAACGCTATGTCGACCATTTGAGGTAAGACCCATCTTCCAGTTTCTGCACCTTTATCTATTGATACCGGGCCAATTACAGTTGCATTTTGGATAAGATATTGGAGGGTCTAGATTCGAGCTATGTAGAGTCGAGAGTACTTTCAATTCAACTCAATTATGCTTAGGTATGCCAGAAGAGCGAGTGTGTGGGTGATTATACCTGGCACATCTATTTTGATACAGGGCAATAACAATTCTTAACTATTTTTACTCTTACGTGCATTCTTCTTCTTTGAAATGTGAATGGGAACGACCATAAGTAAAGTTACATTTAAACAAAATGTCTTTTCCATTTTCTTGCTGCTTGTTTATAAATAAACCCAAAAACGACAGTTCTTGGTACCATACATAGCTTTCTGGTTCGTTCATAAAGATTTGTTTACCTGACCTACGGGGTGTAAACAATGCCATAGGGGCATACTTAGGTTATAATAAATAAATGCTGAGCAGCAACCAATCACTAGGTATCATTAATTTTTGTTTCCTTTTTTTTATTTACTATTATTTGCAATGTTATTGTATTCTTACACTCATCTATATACAAAATAAATGATTATTACTTGCAGTCACTTTGATAACACTTAATTTATAAGAGATCTCGCAACTCGGACGACGGCTGCATCGGAGATACAGTCTCGCAACTCGGACGACGGCTGCATCGGAGATACAGTCCTAGGTGACTGCCGTTCTATCACGCGACCTCGATGGCGGTACTTGCCCGACGACTGCTTCTTGTATCTTCCATTTTTGTAGACGAAGCAATAATTAACGTCTTCCTCTAGGATTGACAACACAGACCAATATTTCTACCCACATAGGTGTAGGTGCGATTTTAACTAAATTTTGATAGGTATAGTTGAAACGCCTGGAGTATGGGCTGTAGGTCTTGAATTAGACAAACGGATAATAAAATGTGGTTATAAATGTGGCACCACTGGAAGTACCTTGAATGGATTCGTACCGCCTCTAATTCAAGAAGATGCGGAAGAAAATTAGTACAGTGAATGTACGCTTTGTTTATTGACAACTGTTTACATAAATGGATGTTGACAGGAATTTGTTCTTGACGCCATATTAAAATGGTCTACAATTTCCTTATCTGCCTGAAGCGTAACTTTATTTTTAACTGTAGATGAATCCTCTCTGATATCAGGTAGCGATTTATACGTTGAATTTAAATTTGAGTTGCAGCGATTTAAGACGTAGAAGCAAAAGTAAACGCTCTAAATATTTTGAACACAAAATTTACCTTCAGTGAAGGTGTAGATAATGAAATAACACAAACATTTGCATATTCCGCTAATTGCGGTTAAAAGAAATAAAGAAATTATTAGAAAACAATTAAACCCCCGCATATGAAACGTGCCGTTGAGAAAACAAAAGCACGCTCATCAAGCGGTCAGGTCCGAAACTACCAAATTTTAGTCATGAATGATAAGTTGCCTATACGTCAGGACTACACGTCAGAGATCTTAAGGGTGGTTTCCTCAGGGTTTATAATTGAGTCTCTTTAGGATTGCGCGATTCTTAGTATAAGATGTACAGCATAGAAGTTTCTCCAAAATAGCGTTGCGCTGTTGTTTTTTGAGTCAATGGTTTCTCATAAATTTGTTGGTCTATTGTTTTGAAGTCCATGGTTGCCGGATACGGCAATGGCTGATTAATTAAGAGAAAATCGGCCGCGCCAGTCTGGCTGAGATGTATAGATATATAGCGTCAGTCTCTGATGAGTTGAGCTGGCAGGACTGCCGGAAGAGTGCTGACGCGATGGTTTCTGGCTAATTGCTTTATTGCGGGATTGGTAAAGGAAGATGCAGTTTATTGGTAGAACGAATAGAGGTGATGGCCGCTAAAGCCGATTAGCAGACATTTCGAAGGTGTGGTTGTGTAATTGGAAAAAGTGGGGATTAAGAGACCGTTTTTCGGAGCGCATTATGTGAATATCCGCGAAGTAGTACGATTAAAATTCAATGCTAAGCCACGGATGTAACACGGCCCTTTTTAAGTCCTACGTTCGAATGACCATTATAACGAATAGTTACAAAATGTGAACTTGTTAATTCAAAATTTACAAATATATGGGTTGCACGGACTAGCTTAATCGAATGGGAACTATGTGAACTTGCTTTATGATTGCTGCTGGTGTCAAAACTCATTTTTATGTACTCCTTGACATAGAAAAACTGAGAGCATGTGATCTCCCCTGACGTAGAAAATCTCTATCGATCAGGTCAATAAAAATCTTAAGCAATTTAATTCACGGCGAATAAAAAAAATACAGAACCAAACGTTTTACGTTACCCTCTACATATTTTTTTCCTGGTGTTGCGTCGATGAAATAGAAACTGCCTGGATATAGAATTCTCTTTGCTGAGTGTAGCCATAGAGTTGGTATATAGTTTAGTAACACATTGTATATTATTGATATAGTCTGTGGTTACGAATATGAAGTAGAAGTTGCGTTACCGTTTTTTACAAATTATGCATTCATGTTTTTGTTCAAGTAAATAAATATAAGTAAAGTACACTGTCTATTTCATTTATTACAATTACAACAATACTCTTAGGTCGAAGTTCGTATTTATGGTGCCTAAAGTTGATGGGAATAGGCCCTAATCCGCCTAGATTGAAAATATATCTTTATTGAATTGATATATCATTATCAGTCAGTCAAGGGACATACGATCTGTCGCATCGTGAACTTTTTAAGTTTTAAAAACCGAATTCGGTTATTAAAGTTCTTGCCATTCAACTCAGCTACTGTTATCCCGTTAACCGCGCGATCTACTTTTCGTCACCGCATTCCGAACGGAAGACTGGCACGTTATTGCGACCGATTCTTTCCTCTACCTTTGTATAATTTGCTATTTATTTTACCGAGTAGAATAACCAGGAGAATAACCGAAACGGACCCAACGCAACTCTTGCGGACAGCGTCGCTTCTCACCAAATCCGATAGCACCAATTCTTATCTGCTTTGTGTCTTCGGTTCGGCAAAAGAACCATCGAAGCACGTTCATTATTAATAAACTGACACGTGCCTACTATCCATACGAAGCGGTACAATGCAAATTTTACCCATATATAAAATTCGAAAAATTTAAACTGCAAAGCGAGCTCCCGTTACAGGGAGGCGCTAACTTAAAGACAGATGTTCCGGTTTAAAAATGAGAAACTCCTAAAAGACGAATGACCACGATACGTGTTAAAGGTAAAGTAAATTCATAATATGTTATTAAATGAAAGTTAAACCGCTCAAATAAAAAAAAATATTGCGGAGGTCAGGTGCGAGGATTTAAAACTGATTCACCATTTCCGGTAAAATGGACGTATTCAGTAACGTCAGCGTTAATCATTTGCCGTAATCAACTTTGCGGGCAGATAATCCGTTGTCATAAAATAATACCCTTACATTTTGATTGCGTAACATTGAGTATTACTTTAGATTTCGAAATCAATGCGGCCTTCCCGTTATGAGCCCGAATTCAGCATCAATCATTCTCTGTTCTATTTCGTGAGACCTACGCGGAGGTGATTCAGTTGGGCGATACAAAGGGTAGTTTTAGTCGCTGTATAACTAAGGTAAAGTTTAATTTTCTATTTCTATTCAATACAGACCAAGAATATTAGGCTTTATCAGAACAAGAAAAGAAAAAATAATTTGATTGTCTTCTTTTCCTGATTAAAGCCCTTACGAAAGTGGGTTGACTTTTCGTTTCGTTCAACATTTGGAACTCGATTAAAAATGTTAAAAGTTCTATTGGACTTCAAGACTAAGTCATAAAAATCTCTTAACTGAGTTAAACGTAAAGTTATTGCGAGTTGGTTCTAAAAACGGGGATGTTACGTCATTTTGCATCGTTAGTGTGAGGGGTTTATTAGATTAGTAAGTAGAAAAGTGTCCATTTCTAATGAGTTTAGGACGATCTGGTCACTGAATTATTCGATGAAGTTAATATTGATTTTTTGGAAGGCTGTAGATTAAGGCCGAACTTGATTGATTTTAAAATTTCTCACAGTATCGTTAGTTACTTCTTCTTCGAAAATGGAAGAGGCACGAAAGGGTATCGTGCAAGTATCATCAAAGTAACGTGATCGAAAGAGAGCATTTAGGACTGTGTCTTTAATACAACAGTCGTCCGTATTGCTAGGCGCCATCAAGTCGATAAAGAATTGGTCACCGGCGATCAGGAATAATAGTGGGAGTGACTCATGCTTTCTGTCAAATATGATACGCCAACTTTATAGATTTTTGTAGAAGCTTTTTGTTTGCTATATAAGAGATTGAATTGTGTTTAGTCTCAGTCTTAACAACAAGGTGGAAGTGATAAATAATAATTGTACTGTTATAAATCTTAAAATTAAATTTTTAAATATACGTTACAATACCCCTCTTTCCACGCTGTTTGATCAAAATATATACTTCTTTTCACTTTTTTCGCCTTTTCGAATATTGTGACTAGGTACCTATATCTAAAGCAATGTTTTTATAACGGTTACTTTAGAAAAACGAAATTTTACCCAAACATTAAACGATAAAAAACGGTGTTTAACACCAAAACATTGGCGCTAAAGACCTATCTAGTTAGTACTTAAATCCGCAATTATATGTTTATTTTTTCTTACTACACGTTTCAGATACAAACATCACCGGATCTGGGCAAGCACTTAATTGCCACTAGAGACATACAACCGGGCGATATGATATTGTGCGAGAGTCCCTTGGTTTACGGACCACGGCCCCATATAGTAGAAGCAGGACCTGTCCCTTGCGTCGGCTGCTTCAAGTACGATTTTGCCAGTTGTTCAAAATGAAAACGCTTAAGTTCACAGATTGATTATGTGCGAACAATCTCCTCGTTGTGATGGTTGCGGCTGGCCAGTCTGCCATTCGTCTTGTCAAGGGCTGAAAGATCCAACAAATCACGGCCTTGAATGTTTAATACTCGGCCTTCGGCCAGAGGGAGCGATCAACAATTTCCACGATTTTTACAGGTATAAGTAGGCGTCTTTTAGTGGAGAGATTTTGCATTGTTATGTTTTAGGCAGGATACTTTAATGGTTGTTCGCTGTTTGCTGCTGCAAAAGAAGGGACAGAAAAAGTGGGAGCAACTTATGGAACTGGAACCACATTTAGAAGCAAGGGGAAGAGGTACTGACGTATACAAGTAGGTATTTTAATCCCTTATTACCTCTTCCAGGAGCACTCATGTTTATGTTTCAGGAATGTGGAAGAACGAATTGTGAATTATCTAGAAGACAATTTCCTCAGTAGGTTAAAGGATTTGGAAAGGAAAGCTGAACGTGATTTGCTACCTGAAGCGTCTGCAAGCGTAATTCATCGCATCGCGGGTATTCTCGATGTGAACGCTTTGGAAATTAACCAAGACGCCGAACTGTCAGCAGTTTATCCGACAACTAGCTTATTGGAACACAGTTGTATTTGTAACACGTACCACGTCTTCGATGATGCATCACAGAACTATAAAATTACTGTAAGAGCAGCGGTACCCATAAAAAAAGGTGAACATATATCAACAATGTACACGCACGCCCTTTGGGGTACGCAGGCCCGCAGGGAACACTTGAAAGAAACCAAATACTTCTCGTGCAACTGTCGCCGATGTAAAGACCCAACTGAACTTGGAACTTACCTCAGTGCGCTTAAATGTATTGGAGTCGATGACAGACCCTGCGGAGGCAACCAACTTGCAATAAATCCCTGCGATCCGAATACAGAATGGGCCTGTGATAAGTGCGAGGTTAAACTTACAAACGATGAAGTCGCCTATCTCGTTAACAAAATTGGCGAGGAAGTCGATTACGTCCAACTCAGCAATCCGACCGTGAAGGAAATGAGGGAACTCCTAACGAAGATCCTTACCTTCCTACATCCCCACCACTACCATATCTACTCCGTTAAACATTCACTGTTACAATTATACGGTTACCAACAGGGCTACTTACCGAACCAGATAAGCGACGAGTTACTTATTAAGAAGTCGGAAATGTGTCGGGAGCTAATCGAGGTCACAAAAACAGTGGATCCGGGTAACGCCAGGTCGGTGGTAAGTTCTATGAAGCGCTAGCTTATTTTAGTTGTTTGCAGGTTAACGTTGTATTCAGGAGTTTTATACCACGAGCTTTTCTTGGCCAACGCGTTCTACGTTAAACGGAAGTGGCACGTGGAGGACAAGAAGCAGATGGTTTTGCTGGTTGAGGAAGCCGTAAGCGCTCTAGCGGAGGCCAAGCAGATTTTGAAAAACGAAAGTTCCGCCGCCGGCCAAAAACTACGAGCTCTGCTCGCCACGTCCAATAAGGAGTTGCGAAACTGGATGGATCGGTATAGGGAGGACATGGAGACGATCAAAAAGGAGATGAACGCTACAACAACTGTTTGATTGCTTTGTAATGCATTAAAATCTGTTTTTACCATTGTCTTGGTATCTTGCTTTTTGTGTACTACTTTCGTCTTGTTCTGCACTGGTTACGATGGAACCATGTGAAGCACATGCCCCATTGTATTATTCCAAAAAATCATCGCAGGTTGACGTTTGGGCAGTACTCTTCCCCCTCAGCGTCAGCATCCCAACTCCGCTCCTTCCGTCAGTGGTGTCCGTTGACCTTTTCTTTTTTCCTTTACCCCTACTGTTAGGCCACACATCTCACATCACGACAATGCTCTGTCTACAGCAATCGTGATAAGTCCATCGACTTCAACCGTTCTGTGTAGCCGCCGGAACAGAGTTTTTCGTGGAGGAGAAATGTGACAGGAGGCCGAGGTATCGATTACTGGTTCATGAACCATTTTGAAGAGCAGGTGTAGGTACTACGCCTACTTGTTTTGATTGTATCAATTCTTTTTTTAAATTTACATTTATTTAAATTTAATTTATTAAATTTACTTACGCTTCTCTTCGGTTTTGTGCAATTTTAATCGATAGGTCCGCCATCTTTTAAACTGCCATGAAGTTACTTCCACTTCCAGAATTCAAATTCTTTCCAAAAGTTGCGATCGCCTAAATTGTTTAAATGAATTATTTTAGTTGAATTTGTCAATTTTTGCTGCGAATTTTGAAATTTTGACGAATGTTTTCAATGTTTTATTTTTATGTGGACGTTATCGGATTGTTTGGTGCGTGTACTGACTTGTGTGCAAACTACCATTTTCTCTGTGATTGCAAATAACTGTAATCCAATGACTTACGACACCTAATGCCGGGATTGACCTCGACTCTCAACTGTAGGCTCGGATACCCCGGACGAGGGGCGAGTTACCTATCTCGGGCCGAGATTCTGCTATCAAAAATTTTTCGGTTTAGAATCTATGTGCGATATATGAGTTGTGATTAACATATTTGGTCGTTAGTTTGATTTGATTTGCATTAATTATACACACTAAATAATCAATGCTAAAGGGAAATTTAACATGCACACTTTTTTGAAGGCTGGAAACTGCTCGCCTTTGTAGAAAAAGGGGAAACCCGTTTGCACCGTCTCTAGAGCTTAAATCTTTCTTCACAGCCATCTTGGATTGAGTTGTCGCCGAGAAAGGATCGTATAGTTTAAGTTAAAAATGTGG
This sequence comes from Photinus pyralis, assembly GCF_008802855.1. NCBI lineage: Eukaryota > Metazoa > Arthropoda > Insecta > Coleoptera > Lampyridae > Photinus > Photinus pyralis. The sequence goes on from NW_022170819.1 coordinate 11,860,674, forward strand.
AAATGGTCGAATTGCTGGATGTTTGTATGTAAATTAATACTTTTCGCCGTAAAGAGGCGGTGGACAGTGATGGGTAGCCAAAACTGTTACGACATCTCAACTTTACGCTTGCACGAGGGACAAGTTACCCGTCCCAGGGGTGTCACTCTGCTAACAAAAAACTAGTCGGTTTTGGATCTATGTGCGATTCAGTAATTCCCACATATCTTACCGTAGTTTAGATGTAATGTTCCATGTTGGTTAATTGGTTTGCAACCGGAATTGCAAATTATAGTCCATCATACAACAGTTTGGTGACCTTAGCCATCGTTACATGAGTGGGGAACCAGATACGGATCGCCCAATTGGTTATGTTCAATTGTTCCTTCCGGTTTTAGTTGTTCCACTATTTTAGGAAGTTTGGATCCTATTATAGAGACAATAGAATGTCTAATTTTTGATTAGTCATTGAGGTCGCCGACAATGTTGTACTGAGTATTACATGCATAGTAGGGTACGCAACATGTTATACTGTATTGTGTGTTGCCTATTTCTAACCTGAATTTTTGATACAACATGGAGGCTGGGGTCTTATTGTCGCCACTGTCTCCATAAAGTGATTGTATACAATGCGTTACTTATTAAATGCATAAGGTTAGTAATCTGTTGTTTGTGGTTATCGCTGTGCCGTAAGTTAATGTATTTTCAAAACGGTCAAACAGTGTCTCCAATCTCCATTAACTTCAACGGTACATGTGATTGATGTCAGAGAAGTATTATAAGGTACCTTTAGTGAAGTCTCAACTTTATATCAATGTCACCATGTGGAAGCTGAGATCAATTGGGAGCTTCGCAATCACTCTGTTAATGATCCTAATTGCCGATTGTTACATAACAACATGTTACATTTACAGTAGAACCCCGATTATCCGTGCTCCACTGGACCGAATGCAGATAATTGAAAAGCACGCATAATTCAATTTAATTTTTTTTCTTATATATGAAGATATGTATTGCATATATATGTAATAAAAAAGAAAAAAACCGAAAATGTTTATACAAAAAAAATTATCAAATCTAAAATGTTTACACTGAAAAAAGCGGAGATTTTTAGATAGCCATTGTTTTGAAAAACAGTCAGTCGATCAAGCCGACACTGAACTCGTTGACTTACCCTATACTTACCGTTGGCAACTCTGGCAAAAAAAATCTACAAGCAGAGCCACCTACCTTTCAAGTCGAAACGAAAGACGTTTCGTGGCACTTTTGAATTTAGATGGCAGTCGGCTCGATATGGGTGGCAGGAATGGACTCCTACGTTGTGTAATCGGTTCTTTTATGTGTTGGGACGTGAGACATAATCGGGTAGGGAATTAAATAAAAGACAGAACTTTTGTGCGTAAGAAATGACGAGATCAAATAAATATAATAACGCACACACAAGACCATGCCAGGGAAACCTTCTACCGGACTAAAACCCTGACATAGGCCACACAAATACATGAAATAAATCACCTACAGCAATAAAATGCAAGAGGAAATACACATAAATAAAACATCTCAAATTGTATGATAAAAATCAGATAATCAAATCAGATGCAATTAAACAAGTTCATAAAAACAAAATATACAAAACGTCATAAATGCAGTGGAAAACATGATAAATCAATTCAGTACAAAAACACATCAAAATACCTGTACGATCAATTGAGATAACACAACTCGTAAAATAAATAAATTGCAGGTACATAGGAAACATGTAAATGGTGTGGCTCTACTCCAGTCTTCCGTTAACATAATTTAATTTAATTCGAAACGTACATGTGAGAATGCCAATAGCAAGTATTCATGTGAAAATCGATTATTGCTCAAGCAGAACATATTTTAAATAGTGGAAATGTTAATGAGAGGGCCCCTACTCGCATTGCTAAGATGCTAAGAACTGCAATCTGCACGAGACGAGTAGGCAACAGATCGAACTGTATTAGGTACCTACTCCACGGAGACAGAATGCACCACTCGCACACACAAACATCGAAACATTAAATAAGAGAGCCCCCCTTCGTATAGGTAACGCACAAGAAATGCAGCGCGCCACGAATCAGAAAGTAACAGATACAGCGAACAATCAAACTGTATTAGGTACTTCCCTCACGGAATAGTTACGGATCAATCGAACAGAGCAATATCGCACTGATAATCAACTCCTCGTGAATAACAGAAATACATACTTAATTAAACAAAATAATGGCATAATCATCTGTACAGTATAACAAACACGATTCATCTAACGGTACTCAAAACAAAGGCATGGAGTACGCCATGATTCAGGTATCGTAGTTTATGCAAAATCAGCAAAATGTAAATAATATCAAATTGTGGCAAGAAATTCACTGATTAACCAAAATCAAAATAGTCAAGAATAAAAACAAGTTAAAAAGTAATCGTAAACAATTTACATAAAGCGCATTTCCACTTGCATTCATTTCCCATTTGTAAGATGCAACTTCTGTTAAAATCGTAAAAATCCGCCCACAAATATGAAAGATAGCGTTGCACATGGGCAATCCATTTTTGACGTGCTACTTCAAGTTCAGTTTATGAGAAGAATTTCATTTCAATGCTTTTCTAAATAAGAAAGTTGGAACTGCGCATGCGCAAACCTAAATTTTGAAACTAATGTAAGATTTTCCTTTGTTCCAAGCGCCTAAATATCAAATTTCACTTAAATGCTTCTATAGATAAAAAAAGTTGGCACTGCGCATGCGCAAAATAAAATTTTGAAACTGGCGGTATTTTCCTTTATTCCAAGCACCTATGTATCAAATTTCATTTAAATGCTTCCATAAATAAAAAAATTGACACTGCGCATGCGCGATACCAAATTTTGAAACTGGCGTTAGATTTTCCTTTATTCCAAGTGCCTATGTATCACATTTCATTTAAATTCTTCCATAAATAAAAAAAGTTGGCACTGCGCATGCGTAAAACCAAATTTTGAAATTGGCGTTTGATTTCCCTTTATTCCATGTGCCTATGTATCAAATTTCGCTTAAATTCTTCCATAAATAAAAAAAGTTGGCACTGCGCATGCGCAAAACCAAATTTTGAAATTGGCGTTTGATTTTCCTTTATCCCAAGTGCCTATGTATCAAATTTCGTTTAAATTCTTCCAGAAATAAAAAAGTTGGCACTGCGCATGCGCAAAACCAAATTTTGAAATTGGCGTTTGATTTTCCTTTATTCCAAGTGCCTATGTATCAAATTTCATTCAAATACCTTTATAAGTAAAAAAGTTTGCAATTCGGTTTATAAATGGTCGAGATGCGAAAAGGGCACTGTGAATTTTGAATCGATTCGATTCAACTTTTGGCATTGCGTATAATATGGCTAAAGCTATGCCCATATTGAATTTCATGCAATTCAGTTCATAACTAACGGAGATGTAAAAGCGATCGAACATTTCTAAACAAAGTTATTGTTCACACGGACAGATAGTTGGACAGACAGACAAAGGAACAGACGGACAGACCAACAGGCAGACGAGAGATAGCAATGAAAAATTGTAAGCGATCTCTAGGATCGTTAATAAACGGCAAAAGTGTAAAATTATGGAACATGTAGAAAACGGTCTTTTGTTTTTTTTACAATAACTTTTTTTGTAAGCGGTACAGAAAAAATTCCTTCCTTGGTACAAGACTCGACACCATAACGAACCAAATAGCGAAAAAAGTAAAACAATAGCTCTTAAGATAAAGAACTAGTAGCGTCGGCAAAACGAGCGGACGGACGGACGGACGGACGCACGGACGGACAAAGTGGCCACAATAGCGTATTTTATTTTTATTTTTGTGAAAATGCGTTAAAAACCGAGAAAGCGTTATGCCCACGGATATGCCTTCCGTCGACCTCGTCGCCATCTGCTTCATCATTCTCTCCTAGCTTCGTTACGAAAATCCCCTAGTATTCGGCATCTGCGCAAAACGGTCGTTGGTTATATACAGAGCATATCATATTTTTGTTTCAGATGCACAGGTGCGTTGTCTAGCCACAAGGGTGGATTATCATAAAGTTTTGATCAGTTTTAATCTTCTAGCGAATGCTGCATAAATTTAAAATACAGTTCCAAAATGTAATTGCAATTAAGGGATCACGGCAAGCACAATCCGATGCACGTATAACCCGCGCACGCATAATCGGGGTTCTACTGTACTTTGTTCGAATGTTGGTTTTTTTAAATATTCGCTGTTAACACCATGAGTTGATGTTGGTGGTTTTGAAGTTCAGTTTTGTGAAGTAAATGCCAATAGTAAAAAACAATCCTTATTAGCAACATAAGTTATTGTTTGAGATGTCTGCTTTCAAAATTTCAAACAACCAGTACCGTTGGCGTATATAGAGACACCGCTGGATTTAAATACAATGCGGTCATTTTGCTGTGTGATCAGGAATTTTAAACAATGTTAGTCTATATAGGAAGGAAATGGTGTCTTGAATTAGCTTATTTGCCGAGTTTGCAGTGTCTTCAGCTCATGCAGGTTCATTTTCTATTTTAGCGTCACTTTGCTTTCTGCATCCAGTAAGTTTGAATTTGTTCCAGGCATTTCAAAAAGGTAATGTACGTATACTTACTTGTAACTGAAATTTCTTATTGTAAATTGTGTTGCCTTCAGCTGATTGTTAACTCGTCAGGTGTAACGTGATTCTTGAATTTGGTTTTATTTGATTTCAATGCGAATTTTGTCCTATTTTGATTTGTTTGAGATTGGCCAGTTAAACGTTCACCACGTACCTACTTATTTAGATTGATTCGCGATTAAATGTTTCGTTTGTAGAGAGCTAGATGCCTCCGTGTGGCGCAGTTACCAATGGTCCCTGTTTCGAATCCGGATTCGGGCATGGATATTTTTAAATGTATAATGGGTTGGGTTGGTAGAGCAGCCTTGGCTGAAACCCCGCCCACTCAAAAATAAAATAAATAAATTCATCTCGAAATACAACTTTAGTCGAAAGTTCCCGTATCCAGGACCTTCAGATATCTTCTGGACTGGAGAAGGTCCGGCTAATTAACAATGCATTTCGTGTACTTTATGAGAGACAGCTACTTCATCGGATTGTAGATGTGATGTAAAATGTGTTTAGCGTTTTTCACAGTTAAGGTCGATTCTCACTTTCGTGCAAGGCACGTACTCGGCACAGGCAAGGCATCGACTCAGCAAAATATCTATATTATTGAATCTTATGAATTTTTTGGGGTGTAATTCACACTATGCGAGCAACGACTCGGCAAGCTACGGCCTTTGCACACGGTGTTCTTCTGAAACAATATTTGCCGGGCATGTACCGTGCACGTTCCGACAAGTGTGAATACAATCTGTGCAGGTCACCGACTTTAGTTCAGTTTTCATAGTACAAGAAAGGTTGAAGGGTCAGCAAAGGAACACTTTTTCAGCGGAACAAGATGAGATGCTGATTGAATGTGTCCGAGAGAATGATTTCGGTCATAAAAGATACTTCTTATGCATTTTATATACACAAAAACGTATTTTTATTTTTCTGCAATATGTACTTTCTTGTTCTTAATCATCTAATATTAGACCTATTTTAATTAACGTGGAAGTTTCGAACATTTCCACAGTTGAAACTCACGTAGAAACTGCTTACCTGCGGCAAACGTGTCGCAGTGTGAATTGAACTCAAAAAACTTTGCCCGTGCCGAGTATGTGCCGTGCCGTTGCCGGGCCGGTTCTTTGCACGAAAGTGAGAATCGGCCTTTACCTCTCTCGCTCCAGATGTTCCCCCTAAAAATAACAGCTGTGAACAGTGATTCGGAATTTTCTTTTGCGCGACGAGTTCTACAGTAAGCATTGAGAAACGAATGAAAAGGTTTTCGCAAAGCTCTTTATTTTTATTTTAACATCATCAAAAACTAGGCCTACCTAAATATCAAATATCTATCTTCTTTAAAGTATGTACCTACATATTTATAATACAATATTTTATTATTCGTGTGCAGAAAACTGTACACACCTTACGAACACCCCGTACAAGACATGCCAGTACTTGACATATTTTCTGAGCTCTGAGTGCTGTGGTATAGTATACTTTATATGTAAATAAAGTTCTAGACATAAATATTGTATTTTTTACCCTGTGATCTTACAAAAAAGAAAAAGAAAATACAACGAGAAGTAAATGATGTAATTGCAATGAATAAGAAGGTACGAGGTGCTGTTAGAATTTACCTATTATTAACTTCTGTTCTTAACTAATAACTTTTTACAGATTGCACCATGTACAGATTGCAAGTTTACATTAAATTTATACATGTTTTTGCCAGGGGTACGTTCCTCAAATAGAATTTTACAAATTCTCAATTTACATTCACAATATTACTAAATACGAGTACAATTTTTTGGAAATATCGAGAAAATTGCTTTTGCACTAGCCTGAATGGTGACTTGTAAAAAACTTAATTAAAGTAAAATAACAATAACTTACACTATGAGTATTTATTGGTACCGTTTTCTCAATGTGCATTTTATATTAGTTTTATACCCTGCATCCACATGAAATGAACTTGAAAACAATAATATTATATTGTCACGTTTATACAAATAGAGTGGTTGTACAATAATTTAACGATACGGGGGAAAAGAGCGCAGGTTGTGTAGTCAAATAAACGTTTCTAATCTAAGGGTAACTTAAAATTATGAGGAACTTGAAAATATAAAATAATAATACTTTATAGGAATGTTCGTTTTGTATATGTACAACTTAACATACAATAAGTACCAGCACCATTACTGTTTTAGACTAAAATTAATAAGAGTGCTCAAGCAAAGATGTAGGTATCAAAGCAGAATTGTACTAGTAAGACTAATTGAAGGAAGAAAACTGAAACTACAAAAATAATACTTTGTGCACAACCTTCGTATGCTTCCTTCGCATATGGTACTATAACTACGTAAAAACTTGTACCAAAAATAGAAACATTAAGAAAAAAGTCTAAATAACGACATAAAACTATAATAATAAATACAAAGAAATCTTGAAATGGTAACATTTAATCTCACTTACTACCACTATTATCTAACAAATGTCACAGTCGCTCAAAAATATAACACGCAACTATTATCACAAGTTTAACATTTTTATTTGTAAATACCTTCATTTATTTAAACCCTCAAGAAAAGAGAGAGCAAATAAACGAAACGGACTTACAATTTTACACGTTCAATCGATTTGGACTATATACAATTTAAAATATAGAACACCATCTTTGTAACAAAAAATAAAACTGCTGTGGAAGCCTCTTGTTCGAATGATTCACAATAGATTATGTACAGTTCAATAGGGGGAGAGAAGACGAAACATAAAGGTGACTAATCTAGTGATGTGTGTTACAAGTGATTGAATTTCGAATTGAATTTGAACTTACAACTTACCCTGCAAGGTTTTAAATGCTGTTATATGAAAAAATATATTCACTAAGTGTAATTATTGTGCTACGCTTATATATCTAGTGCGGGTAACTGCAAAGCGTGTCCGAACCAAATTGAACAACACTGTTAATAAACCAATAATGAAATAGTAAGTATGTAGGATGTCATCAGTCTAATTATATTAAAAATCTGTAAAGTATCGATATATATTCGTATAAAAAAATGAGTCACACTAGCCTTAGTAAGTTTAAAAATGACAATATTGGTTTATTATCGACAGTATCGAGAAGAAATCGATGAATGAATAGCGGCAGAGTTGATGAAAGACAAAATAATATGCTTCTTGTACATTTTTTCCGTATACCTAGTTAAATATGTGCCTAAATTATTTTTTTTAAATTTTGTACTTGAATTTAAAAATTAATTTTCTCGAACATCAATTTTTGGGGTAATATTTTTACATACTAACATTTAGCCAACACTGATTTTGTACAAAGACTCTTTTTTTTTATAAAAAATGTACATATTTATACTAAAGGCTTGTCTTAGTCCGGTTTTTTTTGTGTTCGTTTCGCATCATCCAAGACCGCTTAGAAAACAAATAACGGAATCGAGTCAAGTGGGGGTTCCAACAAAACGTGCCGTTTGACAATGTTCCAGTGGCGATGGCATCGCTAGGATACCACAATGAAAAAGAAATAATTCGGCGTATTTCGTTTAAAAAATAATCATCTGAGTAGTATCAATCGCTATAGTATAAATGAGAATATATAATCTTATCTGTACAAACTGTATCGCACTAATATCGCAGTAAAGTGGTGAGTATTTAACGTTAGAAGTAAATTTTCTCTTTGACAATCCATTTATAGAGCAACATTTTCAAATTGAATGCGGCTATAAACTCGATTATCAACAAATGAAATATAAGTACTGCAAACAAAAACCGTTGTATATAGTATTATTTATGTATAGTATATTTGGTAAAAATGTGTAAATCTGTCAATAAAATAGTCTCAGGAACTGTTTCGGTAGCAAAAAATAATGAGTAGTAGTTGCTGTAAATTGTGTTGGAACGTTGGCAATATGAATATCAGTCTTATATTTTTTTAAATTAAATTTCAAGCAAACCATCCCTACGAACAGATTTGCCCGCATTTAATTTGTTATAGTTAATGAATACCAGAACGAAAAGAGGAAGCACGGACGACCCTTAAATCTATCATAACATTTAAATAACAATTAGACCATCGGCGTAAAGTGACCGACGGTTTATACAAAAAAACCCCAATTTGCTACAAAACAACAAAATATGAAACGACGGTCTTTTGACCAGTAGACATTTTTCTTTACAACCTAACACTAATATTGCCCCTAAGATTAATTAATGGACACACGCGTGTAGATTACGCGTTTTATTATTTAAATTAAATTTAATAATAAATGCCATTTAATCTTGACCGTTTTGTTGGACAAGCTCCCGTCTGTCGTCGCGGGAGAGCGTCGGTGGTTTGAACAGGTCCTGTGGTTCCTCCTCGAGTTCCTTCAATCTGTCTTTAGAGTCCTCGTCTAAAAGTGGCGGTTGACCGTAGTGATCTCGGTTCTTTTCGCTTTGGGGTAGGAGGTGTATCATACTGACGGGTATAGGAAATCCCGTACCGAAATCGGGATAAAAATTTGGCGCGAAGGGATTAAAAACGGGAGGTTGCGGTGGTGGTTCGTCGTTGCTCGAAGGCCTTGTATTCGGCTGAATGGGTTCGTTGTCGCGCGGTTCGCTTTTGCAAGGATTGTTATTGTTGTTACTGCCCAGGCCCAAAAAGTCGGGAGCGCCGGGACCACTGATGCAGTCCTTTCTGAGTTGCTCTAACTTGAGACTCTTACCGTACTTGCCTCGCACGTACATTAAGAGCGAGTTATACGGGATCCCAAATATTCGAGACGCTTGACTTGTCGTCATCTTCTTATTCCACACGTGCTGCAGAGCTTCCGTTAGTTCCGCATTTGTCCACGACCTGGGCGGTCCACCTCGTGGTGCCGAGTGCTGACCCTTTGGTCGTCCCACTTTAACACAAAATACACCGTTTTCCAAACAGTAACAACGGCATAAATATAATACCTACTTTTCTTTTTGGCAAATAACTGCGAGTCGGGGGTATTTCTTGGGTCCGCCATTTCTAAGAGAGGATTTCGACATCCGTCTAGACCAGGGGGAAAAAGACCCAGAGGAGAGTCCAATCCGAAAACTGTAACAAAACCAACACTTACAAATCTAATCACCTTAAGATCTAAGTAAATTGCACCTACAAGATTGTCAAAAAGTATTGACGTAAATAACCAAGAAATCCTTAACAGTCCTTTTCGCATTCTAATTAAACCAGTGTTTCTATGAAAACAGTATAGGTGTTACACGCTTTCTATGCCCATAGACTCTCATAATATGTATGCTCATGGCCACACAGAATTTGATGATGCGGAAAAAACATTAACAAAGAAAAACTTACATTTCAAGTGTGTGAATAGCTTAATGTTGTTTGAAAGCAATTATATTGGTTGTAAAGGAGCCGGACGGAACAGTCAATAAAATTCGATCGAAGAAGTTAGTATATAAATGTGGAATTATCATTGCCAGGGACTTATTAATTAAATTAAGTTTGAAGTAATCATAGGAGTAGTTCAAAGTAATATCTTTTCATTTAGCATTGATTAACTGCATTAGATTGATTACTTGCAAGTAAATTTTATAATTCAGAAAATTTGCGTGCGGTTTATTTGCCTCGCATAAATGCATCCCTCATCAAGAATGTCAGCCACTGGAGCGTAATTCGGTGACATAACCTAATTAAAAAAGAGGTTGCAGCAATTATGCGACCAACGTAAATTAGTATTGATTAACATTAAACTATGCGAAATTATGCGTACCGCTAACATCAATTATTTATATTTAGAATTAAATCTGCCCAAATATGCGAGCAGCTAACTTAAAAAATTCATTAGTGGTAGTTTAGGGTAGTTGTAACAAGTTTATTGCAGCTCTCAGTGAGTCCAGAATCGAGTCTTAAATTTTGGTTTTATAAACCGCAAACCATTTCATCTCATAATTCCAGTTTGCGTTTCCGTCGCCAATCGATCCTGAGTACTACCACTTATCCGTGGTACCTATCTGTGCATTACCCGAATTCCCGCCAGCGCCACCATACTACTACTCAAAACGCCATTGGTTGCTTTTTATTTATGTTCTTATGCTTAAATAGTCACAATTATTTAAAAAACAAGCAGTGTAACAATCTTATAGTTATGCGCTTGTGACATTTTGTAGATGTTCTGCTCGAGGACTCGAGGACGTTGACTTTCTATCACAGTTTTTGAATGCAGAGTTTTTGAAATGTACGTTGTCGCAGTTTTGTGAACTTAAAAGTATTTGTGTTCTACCTGTGGAGTCTTGCGTCAGTAAAATTCGTCGATCTAAAAATGAAAATCGACCTATTTTCTTTTTAATTAAGTGCACTGAAGCTGAAGATCATCATCCGACCTAGCAATTAGCAAAATTCAACGAAATGGAGTCCGCGTAACGTCAAGACATTAAATTTGCTTCGGTTACAGTTAATTTAAGGTTTTTGTAATTGCTTTTAAATGTTGTCACGTGTGTTTACGAACCCCGTACAATGAGAGTCTTCAGTAATTTATGTGATTTAATTCCGTTTATTTCCGTATAATGTATTTTTGCCTGGATCGTGAAGACAAATGGGCGTGGGTGCATTTTTACGAGATTCTAGGGGGTGGAACGATTTTTAAGGTTGATTTTCGAAATAAAGGGTTGAGAGTTGAATAACAATGCGCGATTGTTTGAAAATGATGAATTATGAACTGACTTTACAATTTTTAAGGTCAATGGTGAACGGAGGCGTTATGACCGGTTACTTACCCAGCAAAAGTTAGTGACGACCGCCTGACGGGCGATAACAGAATTTTAATGTTTTTACGTGATCAAAACCTATTCAGCGCCTCCCCAAGTTAATGCTGCCACTTACGACTGGCAGACGAGTGATTTTATTATTAGTTTTCAACGTACTTTCAGCCTGTATTGTCGAATTTTTTGTCGCTTATGGTTTAGTTACTATGTAAGCTGCCTCCCGGTCTAATTGGTTAACGAGTAAAAATGGCCAATGTAAGTTATTAGCGCCATTTTGGGGCATGACAAAATATTAAAAAAAAGGTAGGGACGCGTCCAGGAGAATTTTAGAAAGTGCAGTAATCGTTAATCGATCAACGAGGAGTCACGTTTTTGAGACTCGCGAAAATATTATGCGGGTTTAAAAAAGCATCTCAACGCGAACGCGGGAATTAATCACGGGAGTGTGCGTACCAGGAAGATCGTGATACGCGTTGGCATTACGTAGCTGCTGTAACTTAAGTGGAGACATTAAATTTGCTTCGGTTACAGTTAATTTAAGGTTTTTGTAATTGCTTTTAAATGTTGTCACGTGTGTTTACGAACCCCGTACAATGAGAGTCTTCAGTAATTTATGTGATTTAATTCCGTTTATTTCCGTATAATGTATTTTTGCCTGGATCGTGAAGACAAATGGGCGTGGGTGCATTTTTACGAGATTCTAGGGGGTGGAACGATTTTTAAGGTTGATTTTCGAAATAAAGGGTTGAGAGTTGAATAACAATGCGCGATTGTTTGAAAATGATGAATTATGAACTGACTTTACAATTTTTAAGGTCAATGGTGAACGGAGGCGTTATGACCGGTTACTTACCCAGCAAAAGTTAGTGACGACCGCCTGACGGGCGATAACACAATTTTAATGTTTTTACGTGATCAAAACCTATTCAGCGCCTCCCCAAGTTAATGCTGCCACTTACGACTGGCAGACGAGTGATTTTATTATTAGTTTTCAACGTACTTTCAGCCTGTATTGTCGAATTTTTTGTCGCTTATGGTTTAGTTACTATGTAAGCTGCCTCCCGGTCTAATTGGTTAACGAGTAAAAATGGCCAATGTAAGTTATTAGCGCCATTTTGGGGCATGACAAAATATTAAAAAAAAGGTAGGGACGCGTCCAGGAGAATTTTAGAAAGTGCAGTAATCGTTAATCGATCAACGAGGAGTCACGTTTTTGAGACTCGCGAAAATATTATGCGGGTTTAAAAAAGCATCTCAACGCGAACGCGGGAATTAATCACGGGAGTGTGCGTACCAGGAAGATCGTGATACGCGTTGGCATTACGTAGCTGCTGTAACTTAAGTGGATCATGGACCATGTCAAAATTCGACTGTGTAACCCGTAGCAATTTCCATTCAAAGAAGAATTTTTCGGTTGGGAAAGAGAAACTTTCCAAACTGGAAGTAATTTCATTATACAATACGAATTATCGTAGAAAATTCGACGCGGGAATTTAAAAACCAACTCCAATTCTACAGTAAAAAATTCAATTAAGCGACGGAATGATTAACCCTTCGCTGTAAACGACCTTGTGGGCAATGAATACGTTTCAACTTATCTTGTTCAGCCCTTTTGATTTTTCAAACAGTAAAGCCTCCTCTCTACGAGTCAGGAGCGTCGGCTAAATTTGGTTCTATTCCCACAATCCTAAATTGCCATTTTCCAAGGTTGGGTGACTCAAGGGGTAGTTTTAGGCGCCCTATGATTAAGGTAGTTTATTTTTTATTTGTATTTGTACAGAACCGTTTTAATTTAAGGAATTTGACCAGTTGAAATTTTGACTTTGAGGCAGTAATTAAAAACATCCTTAAAGAGTCCGTCTAATCATTTTCTACCCGTTTTATTCTTGTAAAAGCAATTGTATTCAATATTCGTGCATGACCTCAGTTAAAAAAGGTAATAAGTTTTCTATCTAAAATCAATAATAACTGCTGGAAATCTTCTGAGTTAAAAATTTCTAAATTTTAAGAAATATTCGTGGTTGAAGGTGGAAGCTGGAAGAGATCAAAATCTAACATTTCCGTAAAATGAAAAAACTTAAAAACGACCAGGGATTTCCCCACCATAAAATGCACCGCCGTTACAGATATTTAAAAAAAATAACTACACGAATGAAAATGAGTTCATTTCAAATACTCGACCTGCTTATGAGATTAAAAATTAAATTTGCGCATGTGTATATTTAATGTAGACATAATACTATTTATTTTTAGTATAAGCACAAAGCGAATCTAGTATGTCATCGACATTACATCCCCATCTTAAACCGTTGAGAGGTTCCAGGTTCTACCGCATAACCTACGATGATGCATACATTTTTGAGAGCTGGCAACCGCGCAATTTTTAGAAACTGTCTGCTCCGTCTCGGAAAGCACGAACGCTTGTTACATTTGACATCTTAGTTCTAGCAGTGATTGAGAAAGCTTCTTTTAGTTTACGTTTGTTGTGATTTTTGTGTTTTTTAATGCAGGTACCAAATTTTCACATTTTTTTATAATTTATTTGCGTTTTGTATGCAACATTTTGTATTGGTTTATAATTTTCAAGCTTTGTTTTTGAAATTGACTAAATTTAACCTCAATGCAGAATCACCTGTTTGATACCGTTAACTTTTATTGTTTGAAATCTCTTTCATTTTTGGTGCAAACGTTTGCTCGATTTAGGGTTATGTTTTAATTACTTGATCTTGATCCGAAGTTAAATTTATAAATTTTGATCATCCTTTTAAATACCTATGTTGAAATATAACGAATTGTTTGATGTTTGATGTGTGTATGGACTTACTGTTGTACTAACGCATTAACTAAGACACCAAATGCCGGGACTGTTCTCGAATGTCAAGTATAGGCTGGGAAATCTCGAACGAGCGCCTGTTCCAGGAGTGGAACTCTGCTAACACAAAATTCTTCAATTTAGATTTTGTGTTTTCATGACCACTTTGATTTTAAGAGTGTGATTACAGGACGCCAAACAAATGCAAAATACTGATGCTCAACGCTAAGGCTGTACATATTTATATTTGGATCTTTAAGAATGGTCTATTCGCAAGGAAACGGTGTCAGAAATGTTATTTATGCGTTAATTTGTTTGGAAACTTCGTAAAGCTCTGCATCGATGCATCTTTTCATTTCATTGGGAGTGAAAACTGTTACAGAATGAGGCGAAGTGCTGTTTAAAAATGCTTTGCCATTTTTGGTATACGATGATAAAATGAATCGTTATTTAACTCGTAAATCGCATTGTTATTGTGAGTTATTTTGCACGGTTCTAGCTAGTGTAAATAGATAGCTTCAAATAAAACATAAATGTTGTAACACGAGAGTAGAAAGGTATACGTTCTGTACATAAATAAACTGTTCTCTGTATATAATTGAGAAAAAGACCAATTTCCAGGTCTAACATTGCGCTCCCGTACGGGTTTGTACCGTCAGAATAGTGATGCAACTGCCATTTTTGTAATGAAATTGTACAAATTATGGGGAGTTGGAGTTAATGGCAAATTCTGAAGCAAGCGTGTGCAAGTGCGGAGGTGTGGCAACGTATTCTCACTTTCATCATTAATAAAAATCCATGGTTGTCAATACGTGTATAGGGTATCCCAAAAAGGTTTATACAAATGGAGATAAAGGTTGTCTTATATTTCACAAAAAAAAGGTATTTTTGAAAAAAACCTTACATGACTTCTAGATGCATATAGCTGCTTTAGTCTCAATTTAACAGATATTGCGGCTCTTATGCTAACCTCAAAGGCTGAAATTTCCGTAGGGGACTTATGCCCGTCGGATTCCGTACTTGGACCGATTTTTTGCTAGTTCTACACATTCAGTTCAATTTATCTGATAGATCACAGAGATGATTGGAAATGCAATTGTTTATACGAAATCATAAAGTGAAGTGGATAAGCAAATGTATTCATATGTGCTTGCAGTCCAATTTTGATGAGAATGCTCTGCAAAAACTCCCAATTAATCTTTATTGGGAGCAGAAAACACATAAGCCACCCCATAAGGACATTAAATAATTCACTCTTCATCATTCTATATGAATAATCTGTTTCCTATACCTCGATGGTTTGGATAAATTTGTGAACGAAGAGAAAATTGTCTCTCCAAATATTCAACAAGTTTTTGAGTGACTGAGGAAGGAAATCGAAACGTTGGACATTTGTACTGCTTTTAAGGTGGGGCATTTCGAAAGAAACAAAAAGCTTTACTGTTTAATTCAGATAGTAGACCTTGTGGCGCTGATCACAAAATCGACTGACTGTTTAAATGCGTGTGAAAGCTTGATGCGTCGAGAAGTCGTGGGAGATGACGACATTAGTTAGAATTACGGAGCGATTTTGTAAGGGTCACTTCCTTCGTTATCAAGCTTGCTAACTTTGCGGGAAATTACTCCACGTGGAGTAAATTATAGATGCCAAAATACTTGATTGGACGGAAAAATTAGTTTTAATTGGTGGAAAAGGTTTATCACGGGATGGATGTGAATCAAAAAAAGGCAAGTCGTGGGAAGTTGGCGATTTGGAGAGAGCCGCCAGGCAATTGAGGGTAAGCTGCGAGAGAATGTGCGTTGAACCGCGAGAGTGTTCACATTGAGCAATCCGAAAAGTCGATCACCTGTAAGTTAGCGTGGGGTGGCTTTATATTTTGTAAAGGATTCGCATTGAGTCGTGAAAGATGTTGCATCGAAAACAGTCAGGGCGTCAGGGCAAAATAACTGCGTACCTACATTGAATAAAATTTGACATCCGCTTTCGTTTAAATCCCCCCTAAGTTACCACAAATGAATGCGACTTGGAGTTCTCTGTAAATTTCACGCAACTGAAAAATTACGCAATCCGTCGGAAGACGAAAATGTCATTGAAAATGAGTTATCTGCACACAGTAGGCAAGCGGCCGACTGAATGACGTTATACAGTCTATTTTTATTCCACTTTTCGGTTCAAGATTAAAGATTTTCGATTTACCGGTTCAATGATAAAGGTCCATTCAAACTTCGTTAGATTGAAAATTGGAAATAACAAAATATGTTGTGTAAGCGTCTTGTAGACGTTATTTGGACACATAAAATACTGACGGAACACCCTGTCTATGAGAAGCGAAAGTGAATATATTTCATTTGAGCTTGCATTTCTGTAGTGTTATTTTTCCTTTTAGAAATGTACGTAATTGCGTATTGTTTACGTCGATTTGTTCATTTAATTGTAAAACGTGAAATTGCGTGTATAAATTTAGATTTAATGAACGCACATATTTCTTTTATTGTTGCTAGAAGAGATAACCGGCTATGCAGGGGTTCCACGATGTGCACATTAGTTTGGCGTAAGAGGGGACGCGTTCTGTGGAAGCTGGCGTTATCAAGGCTAATTATGATTGGCGCTTTATTTGCAAAAGAACGGAAGACGGACATTATTTTGTGGAAGTGGTGTTTCCTTTATAGATCAGGCATCAACTTAAAAGGCTGCTGCTAGCCGGTTCACGACGGTTGGAAAGCGTGTACGTTTTTTTACACTATTTATCCCCCCGATTTGATTAGTTGAAGACGCAGTTTGTCATTGTGTTATAATAATTGTGCGCAGAAGCAAGTTAACAAAAGTTGTTCGAGAAATTTAAAGCGTTTTTTTGGAAAAGGTCCATCAAGTGCATCGTCAGGCTTTCTGTCAAGGTTCTCTTATTATCAAAGTTCCGTCATTTCATTGATTGAGTTAATGTTGTTTGTCATCAACATTTGTGTCTTAAACAAAATTGTGTATGCAGTTAAGTGCGCCTTGTTTATCGCAAACCGTTGAACGACCAGTTTATTACGATTGTTAAAAGAGAAAAAAAATAAGTAATTTTAAGATTTTTTTATTTTATTTGTCGAACGCCTGAGCGCGGGGTAATTACAAGCTTCTTATTCTTTCAGGCATTTTATTTATTTCATTTGCTTTTCGATAGTGTTTCTGAATAAAATTTTGTCATTATCAATCAATTAATGTGTGTTTATTCGAACCCATTGTACGGGCCGTATAGAGTTTTCATGTCAGGTCTTCTCGTGTCCAAGAATTGTCTCGGGTGTTAAACTTTTTGCAGCTAACAAGACGGAAATTCAAGTGTTAATAAAACTTCGCAATAGGAATGGATCTGAACAAGTTTATAGAAGATATATGACCGTGGAATTCAATGTTGTTTTATTACACCGAGAACGAGAAACATTCAATTTACTTTCCGTTCATGTATCTACACCGATTCTCCTGCTGGATTAAAAAAATGAAAGCAACGATCATTTTGATTCAAGACCGAATAACGTGGCACTGCACCGACTCCAGAACACCTCATATGAGAAGTTGTTGGGAAAGGAAACATTTGTTCCTATGCGGAATCGAACACGTGAGCAACTCAAGGCCGCTTATTGAGCTTCGACCGATCCTACTGATGCAAAACCTTTGACGCCAAACAACTTTCCCCTGGGGGGGAGATTTCATTCCGGAAAGAGAATTTATTTCGCAAAAGCAATGGAGATATAATCAGGAAGTAGGTATCTAATGAATTTCGGAAACGATGGATGGAGGAGACCAAGTCGTTGGAAACACCGAAGTCGCTGAAGGTTGGCGATGCCGTCATTTTGCGTCACGATCAGCAACCAGGAAATAGTTGGCCAATGGCCACTGGGGAAAATCAAGAAAATTTAAGAAATTAATTAATCTGACAGCCAGATCTTTATTTGATTTAAAAAGTTACTTTGGTTCCATAAAATTAGGTGCCCTCCAGAAGAGATTTTGTCATTAAAAAGTAGACATAGAGAAAAACAATACACGTAAATACTCTGATGTCTACTTTTTAATAAACAGCACTATATATGCTGGGTTTATACAGTCAGTTCACTATCATGGAATCATTAAAAAATTGCCAATAGAAACGGAGGTATGGTTTCGTTGGTTATAGACGTACAATAAACATTTGTTGGTAAATATTGTAACGGAAATGCCCCAGACATGACGTCGCCTTTGGCGCTCTGGAATTTTCTACGCGTATTCGAGAATGTTCGGGACTTACATTGCTTGCGTGTATAAATGGTTGCGGACCGAACATCGCGGCAGTCTACTACCGAACGAGTACGTAAACATCGAGCGCGGAAATATAAATTGCTAAGTGTGAGTGATATAAATAATCGATATAAATTGTACGGGTTTTATAGTGTTTTAGTTCTGTTTAATAAATATTGATATAAATCGAACCCGAATTTATAAATAACGTTACAATATTATTGCGACAGTTGTTGCTAGTGAGGTGTCCTTATAACCTTGGTTTCCAGTTTAATTTCTACCAATCCGGTGCATTTGTTTAAAACATGGCGGATCTCTTCACTACCAAAATAGCACCACCACATGACGAGATTGTAGTGTAACTCAATTAACCATAGAAATATCTGCCTTATTAAGTTTTAGGTCCCTTTATTTTACTTGACTGTGATATTTGGAACCTTAGCGCAAAAGAGCATAAACTCCACTTTCCCTGGTAATGTCGGGTCGGTTAAGTTTCCCCCCCCCCCCCCATTAAACATTTCGTTATGATATTACCATGTAATAATGCGCTCAAACGCGCCGCTGAAAGTAATTTTTGCGCTGTTAAAGTTTTTGAGATATTTTGAAAAACATTTGGGGGGGTTCAAGTTCAAGCAGCCCCCCCCCCATTATGCAATTTGGTATATCTGATGATTCCAAATTGTGCCTGTAGTTATGCGCTAAACTGCGCCACTGGATTAACATTTTGCATCACTACCGTATGACCATAACGAAAGACAGAAGGTGGGTGGGGCTAAATTGATGGTTTTAAAAAAGTGCACTTTCTTAAACATTCTTAGTGCTATATGTTCCCGTTTAGTTATGCGCTCAAATGCGCCGCTGAAAGTAACTTTTGCGCTGTTATAGTTTTTGAGATAAAACATTTGGGAGGGTTCAAGTTCACGCAGCCCCCCCCCCACCCCATTACGCAATTTGGTATATCTGATGGTTTTGTTGTTTACTATACGTTATTCATCACTGCATCAAATTCAAATTCCGACAACGGCGGCACCTTACATGTGCTAATCACGAAGTGTTTAATTTATGGAGCGACAACAATGGAACGTTTGCATTTACCTCTTACCTTACCTGCTTTACTTTAATCCCTATCTTCTTCCTGTTAGTCACGTCCAGTAAAGTACTGGCATTTTTACTTTCAGGCGCCGCATGCTAATCTTGAGTATGATCAAAGAGTACCATAGCACCTACTCTTTGGTATGATTTATGAATAGCTATACCATATACCTATGGGCCGCTATAGTGAATTATGTCATAAGGTTATAAGGTAATAGTGTGCGTATTACAGGTGAGTAATCGATGCAGAGTGCCAGAATTCTACGTAGGTACCCGTAATACGCAAATTACAACCAAATTACGTAGGTACATTACTTTTACCAATTACCTCCATGAATTTCGAAATCAAAATAAGGCAAAACCGAAAACGACAATTGTGATAACATTAATGATAATTTTTCAAGGTCGTTATGGAGCCCTTTGTGCCGCAATGCTGCACATGAACGTTTGGATTTTGAATTATGCAAATTACTTCCAATACTGCGAATGCAGTATATACACAAAATAGAAGATAGTTTTTTTATACCGTTGGTGTAGAAAAAATTGTTTAGAAATGCAAATAAAACCTAAATACTAAGTGTGAAATAGAAAATCGTATGTTTATGGTTTAGTAGGAAAATATTTTTTTCTTGGTCCGACGGCATAATTAAAGCAAACGTTTTTTAATCGTTCAACGTGCACCCAGTTGGCATCGTTGGCTGCGTGATGAACTCCCCCCCCCCTCAATGTTTTTCAAAATCTCTCAAAAACTTAAACGGCGCAAAGGTTACTTTCAGCGGCGCATTTGAGCGCATAACTAAAGGGAACATATAGCACTAAGAATCTTTAAGAAAGTGCACTTTTTTAAAACCATCAATTTAGCCCCACCCACCTTCTGTCTTTCGTTATGGCCATACGGTAGTGGCACAAAATGTTAATCCAGTGGCGCAGTTTAGCGCATAACTACAGGCACAATTTGGAATCATAAGATGTACCAAATTGCATAATGGGGGGGCTGCGTGAACTTGAACCCCCCAAATGTTTTTCAAAATATCTCAAAAACTTTAACAGCGCAAAAATTACTTTCAGCGGCGCGTTTGAGCGCATATCGAGCGCATTATTACATGGTAATATCATAACGAAATGTTTAATGGGGGGGGGGGGGGCAACTTAACCGACCCGGTAATGTCAATATTGGCAAAGAAAATTACCACCATAATTATGACATACCACATAAATTTAGAAGTTATTATAAAAACGAGTCTAATAAATGAAATATTCGTGTCATCCTCTATTTTATCTTGTAGGTAATAGACTACAATTGATAGTGGCAGCTTACTTATACGTAGAAGACGTAAGTCACGAAATAACGATGGGGGAATAACTTAAAATGGGTACGTATATTTGAATAACAAATGCATTTTCATATTGCCTACGTAAACGAAATCGAAAATGATCGTCTAAATTTAAATGTTCGGATTAAAATTTAAAATGGCGTTTTTTTTGTCTTATATTTCTCATTAGAATATATATCGTCGTGATTAATTTTCGAACAAATTTAGTCGAATCAAATTCTTTAAACGGCATAAGCTTATAAAGCCGTAATATAAATTTTGACATCACGTCAATTTAGCACGCAGGTGGTCCGTGATTGTCTCGATCGAAACATAAGTTCTAGGTCAGAAAATTATGAAATATTGCAGGAAAAGCCTTTCATCTAAATAAATAAATAAAATTAAATTCAATAAACTGATCATCGAGTAGTTTGGTTAAGAAATTTAGCAGCTCCATGCGACTTGGTTACAATTTCCTTATTGCTGTATCTGGAATATAATAGCAGGTCGGTAAGTGACGCTGACGTTTCTAATGATGAATGGAATTTTAAATAGCAACTAAATTCATATGTAAAGATTAAAATCACCAACGCCCTTAGAATAAGCCTTAAATAACAAAAGGAACAGCAAAATTATTCTAGATTTTTCTGTGTATGAATCACGATTTGTAATTTTTGACCATCTTAATACATTAACATTTGACAAGAGCACAGAGTTACAGCAAAAATCTCTATTCGACTTAATCACTAGTAACGGAGATATGGTGTATTTTGGAGAAAAGGGTGTCGGGTTGGAGGGGGTGCGTCGCCAACTATGTCATTGTGATTCCCCCTCCGAATTACCGAAACGGATTTTGATTTTTTTAAATATCTCGTTTATTTACTAAGATATGAGGGGTGGTAAGTTTTCAAATTGTCACCCTGTATAATTGCCCGAATATCTATATATTTCATCGTTCATGTAAAAGACTTATACATAAGAACAACCAAAATTGGACAAACAGCGCCTAATTTATAACTTTCAGTGCAGCGACGCGACAACAGATGGCGCCAGTTATCCCTATCACGCATCTATCACGCCTGACAACTTTGCATTCGTTTAACGTTTTGAATGGAAGTAGGAAGTGCATCAAACGTATTTTTTAGTGTTTGCTGGTTTCCTTTATTGTCAATTTGTTCAATGTAAGGCTCAATAAACTTTATTATTATTATATTATTATTATAAACGTATTTGAAATGTTCGCTGGCTTTGCTGTTGTTTGCCATCTTAGAGTAAGAAATAATAATAACTTTCAAATAGGTTTGAACTTTGAAGCGCTTCCATAAAAACGTCAAACAAATGCAACGGTGTCAGGCGCGATAGTGATAACTAGCGCCATCTGTTGTCGCGCCGCTGCACTGAAAGTTATAAAATAATTACGCGCGTAAGTCTTCCGTGGATGATGAAATATACGTGTCCCAGATCGGGTGGGATTGCATGGGTAACTTTCTTATTATTAAAGATAGAGAATTGGGTAATTTTTTTAATTTATTATCCCCCTTTTGCTCTGGGCCCTCAACAGGCATGCGCCCAATTACAGAGTGACCCGCATAATGCTTTTTACAGGTGCCTCTGCAGAAGGTCTTAAGTTGTTCTATACTACTCCGGTATTTACCTTACGAATTAGGAAAACTGCAGGAAAACCTAATTCGGAGTAGCCAGTAGAATGCTCGGAACTGGTCTAAGGTAATTTCCATCTCTGCCACAGATGAAAAATTCACCTCAACCTAGGTTCGAACACCCGACCTCCGGATTTATAGCCCAATGCTCTACCACTGAGCCATAAAGCCGTAAATCGACAATGTTTTGCAGTTTTAGATGCTTATTTAAAATTTCCTTGTGGAAATTCAAAATATCGAATAGGTTCGACGTGAATTAAAAATAAATAAAATTGGTCATTTTGTTGAATGCCTTATATCTTCGAAAGTATAAGAGATATAAAAAAAGTTTTATATAAAAGTTACTGTCTTTGATACGCCTAATTTAGAATTGATGTAAAAGAAATTCAAGATGGCTACCTTTGAAAAACATTTACCAACTTCCTAAAGTTAAATAGGCGCCATATTGGATTTTTAGATTATTTGATAGATTGTTTAATTCTCTTTTCAACGAGCTACCATAGCATAAGATTGAAAATTAGATACCAGTGATATCAACGGTTTTTATGTTTTAATCAAGTAGTCTGTGATGAATTAAAATAAAACAAATCAAAATCTATTCGATTCAACAAAACAATGAAAATAATTACATCAAATGTTTAAAATATCAGGGGCGCACTAATGGGAGGGGGGTTTGGGCGTTACAACTCCCTCCAAAATTTTATATAAGTAGGCTAAGAAAAATTTTGACTTTTATGACGTCACTTATTGACTATCCTATTATCCATACTTACATACCTACAAAATGGTGGTATAAATACAAACTATCCCCTCGAAAAAATCTCATGCCATTATCCAGTTAAACACATTTCAAGACACTTCGCTTTACTTTACACAATGTATTACCATTGATGCATTGTCCCAGGTCACATTTTGTAGGTGGTTTATCCGCAAGAATATCGAAACTAACAGTTTTACCAGTCCGAGTAGGTATATGGACAGATGAGTCTTATTTTTCTAACTGCGGAGTGTTCAAATCGACATAATGAACATTACTCGTCACAAGAAAACCTACATGTTGTAGTTTCACGCCGAAATCAAGTACGATTTTTTTTAAATTAATGTATTTTATGTACGACTGCTTGATAATGCGATGATAACAGTCGCAATTAGTGGCTCTAATTTGCAATATTATGGCCTAGTCCATAATGATAAAGTAAAACGGCCGCCTGTCAATGTGACAGTCGTACTTAGGTGTCAATCCAAGGTAAATTCAAGTATTTTAGAAATACTTGACAAATGTTTGACACCTGTTGTCAATATAGATATATAGATTTTATCGTTTATTGAATTCCATGAAATTTTCATTATTAAGGGTTGTTGCAGTCGTACATAAAGCTTTGTATATATCGCGTCCATAAATAGGCTTTATGGGCTCACAAGCTCGCTCGGCTAAATAAACGGCTCGTCCATAAAGACCCAGTTTATGTACTTGATATATAAATAGCTATTATGTCATAATGGGAAGTCATGTAATTCGAGCGATAATCTTCGATGGAACTTTAACTGCTCACCATTTTTTACAAATTCTCCAGTAAACTTCCTTAAAGGATTTTCTAGACAACGTATGTTTCGCGGAAAGGGGGGAAAGGCAAAGGTACCATAAGAACCTACCAACAAAAGCTGGCTGCTCAGGTCACAATTCACGAATTGTGTACATTGTACATTAAAGAATAAAGTATATGGAAGTAGCTAAAACTATAATAATAATAATAATAAATAACGTACACAACTGCTCGAAGCCTTTCTAAAGGCGTGTTATAGCGTCAATGGCAATTGCCTAAAGTAAACTGTCTTGAAGTGTGTTTCACAATGGCCACTATTTTAAACATCTGAATTCTGATGTAATTATTTTCATTGTTTTGTTGCCTCGAATAGATTTTGTTTTTTTTTTAATTCATCACAGCTAGGGAATGCAATCCCGCGGCAAAATTTCGATCCCGGTATTTGCGGGATCGTTTATGTTAATCCCGCGGGATCCTGGTATTATTGCGGGATCCCACAAAATTTTAAATGTATTTGGAAATATGCAATTTTGTGCGGATTAACCGAATATTCTCGAACAAAACATATCGTATTTCCCGGAAAGGATGCGTCACATCCATTTTCGGCCTCCATGTTTATCTGGATTTCTAGAATATTCACTACAATTAATACAGTCATACTGTATTACTAAAGTTTTTATAAACGGGGTGTTTTAAATTGAGTAGGATGGTTATCTCTGTTATTGTTATACTTACAGATTCGGTTAAATTGGCAAAGTTGTGTGGTTTTTGATGCCGGTGGATATTCCGACGCGATATTGTGAAAAAATAATTCGTTACGTAGATAATTGGAAAAGAATTTTTAAAAAGGTCAATATTTTAGTAACAAAGAGAGCTATGGAAGAAAGTTTCAAATAAAAGTTGCAAGATTCGGTCGGATAAATTCCATGGACGTAGAAAAAAATTTCAAAATGGAGGTTTTCGAGATATTGATATCAACTTCTTAATGGACGCCATATTGGATTTGTACGTCACTTGATAAAGAAAAAAATTACAAAACCAGTGATAACGGGCGATCAAAAATGAGTTGCTGTCGAGTCGCCTTTGGAAGTACGATTTCCCATGTAAACAGACATTCCAAAGGTAATTCGACAGCAACTCATTTTTGATGGAATAGTATGTACTAAACACTTAGTATTTCGTTTGGGAATCGACCTTGCATTTTTGCCTTGAAGTTTACAATGTATTTCTTATAGGAATAATGGCTGATTGTGATTGAAACCAAATTCATTCTATTATGTATCAAAAATCTCTAAACCTTCCCCATATAGTTTTACTCGTTGAAGTTTTTTTTAAAAATAACAGCGACTATAGTTTCGGCGTACTGCCATCATCAGGCGACTAGAAGTGTATCACAATATAGCAAATTTGAAAACATTAAGAGCTAGTACTTACTGTGAAAGTTAACAGGAAAACGGTAAATTACAAACGTTGAAGACGAAAAGGACGAACATGTTGTTTTTTTTTTTAATTATTAACTGGCCGAAGCCAAGTGAAAAAACCTGAAGGGTGGTTAAAACGGAAAGGTTGCCCTAGGTTTCAAGACGAAATTATTATCAAGCCTTGTTAAGACAACCAACCGGAGGGTTGAATTTTTACATTAAAGGTTGAAAGTTGGGTTAACCTAAAAATGAACAAAGTTTTAGATTTAAAAATAACTTATCTAAAAGGTACTTACACATTTCAAAAGAACGGGGGGAAAAAAAGAACTTATAAAAGTATTGAAACTATTAAGATGACTACATATTTAAATTATTTAAGTAAAGTTTAAATTCGAGATCATGCAGACGGCATGTCTCGAAATGATTGACAAATCGGTATAAGAGGAAACTGACATATCGATAAATTTATAAATTTTGAAAAGATGTATAGGGTGAATTGAAATTATTGTAAAAACAGAAGATTGTTATTAAAGCCAAGAACTTCGTTAAGAGAGAGGTGCGGGTTCTTTTTAAATTGGTGGTGAATTTCTTTCAATTCCAGAAAGTTCAATCTTATACCTTTATTACAAATATGTAGAATTTCAAAATCGATGTTCGGATTGAAGGAGTGACCCGTTTCCAGGATGTGTGAAGCGAAAGAGGATTTTATTGAGGAGGAATTATTGTTTTTAATACATTGAAAATGTTCTTGCAGCCTAGTAGAAAATTTTCTCCCTGTTTGGCCAATGTAGGAAGATTTACATGTGGGGCAATTAAGTTTATAAATGCCGGATTTGTCTATTAGAGGGATTTGGTCTTTTGTGTGTGAAAGAACTGACTTTAGATTGCTG
>NW_022170819.1:11887089-11949688 GCF_008802855.1 Photinus pyralis
CAAATATTAATGGTATCAATTACAACTTGGGGGGAAGCAATGAAGCATGTAGAAATCTTCAAAACTTTATGAATCTGTTTAATATGACTCTATGTAATAACATACTTAATAATCAACTTAGGACCTTAGATTTAGTAATTAGTAATACTAATGTTCAAGTACATAGAAGTGATGATGCACTGGTTGATATCGACCCGTATCACCCTCCCCTAATCATATCCACTAGCATTATTCTAAGCGGTTTAAGTAGCGACAATCATTTCGGTAACGCCACACAACATTATAATTACAAAAAGGCCGATTATTTGTTATTATATCAATTACTTCGCGACGCTGACTGGACAATCTTAGACACATATGGTAACGTTAACGCAGCAGTAGAAATGTTTTATACTATTCTATATGGGATATTAGATCGCGCTGTGACTAAATTTAAAAATAAGAAATTAAAATCATTTCCAGTTTGGTTCACTATAGAAATTATTCTCGACATTAAACAAAAATTGTTCCACCATAAGCGTAAACGTAAATCGGATCATCACCTGCATGAATTTGTAAGGCTGAGGAAAAAAATCAAAGAGCAGGTTACAGTTGCCTACAGAAACTATATACATAGTATTGAGAATGAAATAACTACGAACATAAACGGTTTTTAGAATTGTATCAAAAATAAAAGGAAAAAAAATCAACAGGTTCGGGGATATGAATATAGGGATCAAAAATATTCCCAAGAGTTAGCAGCCTCAAAGTTTGCAGGGTTTTTTGCTTCAATGTATACAAATGAATCGCAATACGATATGGATGTGAGTGTTTTCTGGCATATGGGCCAGGATACGGTCAACATAATAGCACTCCATAAAATTGAAATGGAGCAAGTTGGGGAAATACTCCGCAAACTAAAACCAAAAAAATCAGCGGGGCCGGATCAGATACCACCATACATCTTTAAAGCATGTTGTGATTTTTTTAAATATCCTCTTACCGTATTATACAATATGGCATTAAGAACAAACACCTTTCCTGACCAGTGGAAGTTATCGAAAATAACTCCTATTCACAAGTCCGGCAATAAAGAACAAATTGAAAACTATAGACCAATATCAATCCTTTCAGTACCGGCTAAAATATTTGAAAAAATTGTATATCAACACATTTTTAATAAGGTTAAAAATTCTATCTGTATACAACAACACGGATTCACCGAAAATAGGTCAACCGAAACTAATTTGGCAACATTTCTGGATTACGTAGCAAATGCTCTAGACAAAGGTATACAAGTAGATGTCATATATACCGACTTTGTTAAAGCATTTGATAAAGTTCACCATGGAATTTTAATTAAAAAATTAGAACATTTCGGATTTTCATTCAATTTACTTACATTCTTTAAGTCATATCTGCAAAATAGACTACAATATGTATGTATACATGCTAAGGTGTCTGATCCGTTTCGTGCTGTATCAGGAGTACCCCAAGGAAGCAATTTGGGCCCGCTACTGTTTCTACTTTTCATTAATGACCTTCCTTTAAATATCAAATACTCACGCTGTTTAATGTTTGCAGATGATTTAAAGATATTTAAAGAAATTAAGAATGTTGATGATGTGCAACTACTTCAAACTGATGTTGACAGTGTCGTGGCTTGGAGTAATAGAAACAAACTTTACTTTAATATCAATAAATGCAAAAGCATGACGTACACTACAGCGAAGAAGGGGTATACCGAAGCAGATTACTCTATGCACCAACAAAAACTGCAAACTGTAAAAGTAATTAGGGATTTAGGAGTAGAATTTACAATTACCTTAAAATGAGACGAGCATATAAATAACGTTGTTAATTCAGCACTAAAAAATTTAGGGTTTCTAATACGTAATACCTCCGAATTTCAAAATATCGTTTCCATAAAAATTCTCTACAACTCCCTGGTACGATCTAAATTAGAGTACGGCAGTAGAGTTTGGAATTCCGGTCTACAAATCCATAAAAAAAATAGAGACAGTTCAAAATAAATTCTTAAAATATCTACATTTTAAGAGGTACTTACCCCCAATATGATCAATATCGGGAAGTTAGAGAGGAAAATCATATCATGCCGTTAAAATATAGGAGAGAAGTTGCTGATATTTGTTTCATGTACATACAAATTGATAAATAATAGAATTGACTGTCCTAATTTGCTATCACTTGTGAATCTGTATGTTCCAGCTCATAAAACCAGACCAAAAAGTATATTTTATGTGCCTACGTGTCGAACCGGTCACAACTTAAAATCGCCAATGATAAGGGTAGCCATAACCACCAATGCATATATTCACCAGACCAATTCTAATATATTTAATGTAAACTTAACATTATTTAAAAAAGGAGTTATTGCATATTATTATGATAAAATCTAATAGGTCACGAGCCAGGAAACTTGAACGAGTGTCCGTAATGTCTTGTTACATCTTTGATATTGCATATATGGTATTTGTTTTTTTTTTTTTAGTATTGTTGTTTTGTTACTTTTGTTTGTTTAAGTTGTTAAAGCCAAAACCGTTGACTGCTGACAATGTAAAAGGGCAAGTCCCGTTTTGTTAGTAAATAAAATAAATAAATAAATAAATGAACACGGGGCTTGCGAGGAACATTCGCACATCTGTCACGGCGGTGGTTGAAGACGAAGGATTGCTTTTGTGGCACTAACTACGGATTACTCCAGATTCGCCTTAAGTAGGCATAAATGGGTTCCGTGTGGTCGGATTTGACGGCAGGCAACGGTTGCCGCCTGAATGGTGGTGTTAGCTTCGCCTCGTTTTTGCTTTCGGCAGATTTCTTGTATCTGTTCTGGTAACTGACAATACGTGCACTGCGATGTGTTCTCTTTTAGTTCGACGGAAAGTTTGAATTTCTCGAGAGATTTCCTCGATTCGGGTGCATTCTTCCGCATTCTACTGCTCTTTAGATGCGAGGATGCAATAATCCGTAAACATGGAATGTTCGTAAAGATTTGAGGAGTTAATTTCACCTGCGGAATATTCGCCCACAGGAAAATTCTCCCCGTCATATTCGCCGTCGGGAAAAGTTCCTTAGTACTTTCATAATTGATCCAAAGTTCTAAATACGAACCCACTGCCTGTTGGTTACACTTCTTTTCACTGTTTTTGTACAATGTACGCGAAGTGACTAATCATTTTCCGAATTCGATTATTTATCACTATTCTTTTAGTTACGGGTCTTTTAGTTGAGCCCACAGAAGCTCCAACGCGAATCTAAAAAATCACTATTTTGACGTGATCTTTGCGACGGCTCAAGACCGATTAATAGATTCTCTTTCTTGGAGGTTGCTAATTCTCTAATTGCAACTTTCAGCTCTTTCTCAGATGGCAGTGCGTAGGTGTGGAACTCGACCTGATTT
Organism: Photinus pyralis; assembly: GCF_008802855.1. Lineage (NCBI taxonomy): Eukaryota > Metazoa > Arthropoda > Insecta > Coleoptera > Lampyridae > Photinus > Photinus pyralis. The sequence goes on from NW_022170819.1 coordinate 11,890,490, forward strand.
TTCCGTACGAAATCTTGGATTACGCAGAATTCGTCCGGGCTGTCGGCAGCGATGCGAGCTTCCTTTCCTATTTGGCAATTTTGGCGGCAGTTTCGTTACCGGTGTGCATATCAGACGTGTCGGCGGAGTTCTTATTCATCGTCCGTCGTTTCGTCGGCTGGATTTTCGGTGGTGGCGGCGCTGGTGGGTTGAGGACTGGTACCTTAAATGACTGCGCTGTAGGTGCTGGTGAGGGGGTGGGCGTCCACGTCGGTAGAGTTTATCGATCTGGTGGCGGCTGTAGCGGGTTTGATGGCGGTTACCCCTTCGAGGGATATCCTGCTCTGAAAACAACACCTTACCGCTACTTCGTGCCTCTTCGGTTCGTGGGAGTTCCTTTTCACTCGGGTGTTTCACTGGTACTAGCGGTAAGATGTTCAAACCGGTTTGAAGACCACTCGCGGTAGGTAGATGAATTCACTACTTTGCCTTTAACGGTGCTGTTAAAGACTTCTTATGGAATAATAATTACTAAAGGCACCATCTATTAATTGGTTTCCTTCTGTGTTAAGTTATGCCGTGCAAAGAGTGCTACGGCGACTGTATCCTCGGATTCACGCACGTACACAGTATCGGCGACTTAATTTCGCTCTCTTGCTAGTGCCAGTCGCCCGGAGATTTTACAACTTTGGTGGACTAATGGTCTATTGGTCCATATGGAGTGAGGATACTTTTTCATTTCACTCAAAACGCTTCACCGGAAAAGTACCTCACTGCGCAAGAGCAGTTTAGAATGCCTGTTCTCGAGAAGCGTATTGGACACGAATTCTGACGACAGATACAGTATCGTCGTGTAAGATGCTAGCCGTCGTCGTCGTCGTTCGTCTAATTGTTGTAGCCACGCGGGCGGCCCGGGTTCGATTCCCAGTCGACGTAGAATTTTTTTAAATTTTATATTTTACTATTTCTACATTTGAGCAGACTAATGTTCAACGTTGACGTAGGATGTCACACAGGTCCGTAGGGGCTCGTATTTTTAGGTGTTTTATCAAAGCTTACTCTTTCTACTTCACAATAACTTTAAGCCCGATTTACATTATCGGCCACGTCACGGTGCGGTCAATTACTGTAGCGTGTATTGCTTATGAACATGCTCTGACCGTAACCTAAATGCGAATGGGCCTTCAGGAATACACGCTGCAATAATTCATTGACCTGACCGTGACGTGGTCGATAATGTGAATTGGGTTTATTTTCCGAATAAATTCCATTGTTGATCCAATCGTTGTCAAGGTACTTATTTACCAAATAAGTTTATGGGGAGATGAAAAGATTGGCCCTAAATCTCTCAATTTAATTTCGAAATTTAGTGTATCATACGAGCAGAATAGAGTGCATTGAAGAGCTATCGTTGGCCTACTTCGAATACATACATGGTGAAGTATGAATAAAAGTAATCAAATGCTTATACTTGCAAAATTCAAAGTAAATACTCGTAAGTGCTCCTTCGCACTGGGCGACTTAGCAGCGCTGCTAAGCAGAAGGACAGGACGCAGTGCAGCGCTGCTAAACCATGCTAAATAGACCAGTATGAAGGGGCAGTTACGAGTATTTACTTTGAATTTTGCAAGTATAAGCATTTGCTTACTTTTATTCATACGGGCCATGGACAGCAAGTGATATGTACTGATAGTAATTATCAGAAAAACATACCTATTGTTAAAAACATGATTCCACATGTTAGCGATCCCAGTCTCGAAGCATATTTTGCTTTAGTAAAGATATTGTAGAAGTTTAAAAACCCGTTCAGTTCTAAATGATACATATTCCAACCAGATACAGCGATCCATGGAAGTACCACATATGGATTCTCCTAGACGATTACACGAAATAAAAAGTACTAAGGCAAAAAATAACTTACAGTGTTCAAACCGTACCCCAACAGCATAGTGGATAATAGCATCAAAAACGTATCGCTTGTGTTAAAAATCAGCCATAATGCTGAAATACAACGATAATTACCAACCACTATCGAATATAGTTCACCCTTACCTGATATTCTAGTACTTGTGTTGGTATACGCAGTTGTAATTAGAGAAGAAACTAACCATAGACACATAAATTTAAGCCCGCCATAGAGACTACCTTTTTTCGCAGGTTTTTCTAGCACAGGACTGTTATCCGCAGTCTTATTTTCATAGCAATTCATTTTGGATCGAAAACTGACTGTTACACCGTCTCAAAATTTTGACATAACAATTGATTGTATTTTTTTTTGCAAAATTGATTGATATAATATTTCCGAAAATGTTCTCTTTCAAATTTAAAATGTGTAGAAGTTCCAGATTTCCGAACCCATTCCAATTTTTGGCTGCGTCGCTTAGAAGAGATCAAAGCGCTTTGAAAAAAGCCTGTCATTTTCCCTTGTTAGATTTATGTAATATGTATGGAGCATTTGTTGGACTGTTGGGCATGGTTTAAGTTGCCTTTCACGATCAGGATTTAGCATTGTATCGGCCGTTTTTAGGGAGTGTGTTTGTACGATATGTTGAAGATAGTGCAAGGCGGTCGAACGTTACCTTGCTCGTTCTATCGTGGGAAGATCGATCTCCACATCAAATGCCTAACGCCCGAACACGAAAGAGATTGTAAATTAATTAACTTGGTTCTGTCTTTTCAATCTTACGCTCTACTGGTCGCTGGCTCTACAATGGTAGTGTTCGTCTAATCACACAAATATTAATTTATTTCATTTTCAGAGAAATCCGTACTTATTTTTGCCATGGCTGGCATTATACGCTCTTGTAATCGCCGGAGATATGACAGTGGTTACCATACAACTGTTTAAGGAAGGGATCGACTTTGAGAAGCGATTCTTGATCTCGTCCATTGTATTGATTTACAATTGGCTGGCCATTTTTTGTATGTTTGTCCATATGAATGTCGGAAGATGACAATTAAAATTTCTTAATTGGTAGTATAGGACATACTGTAGGTAAGGTTTCCCTTCACTCGGACGGGTTGTTGTGTACTGTTACGAAATATGGAGACATAGCCGCCTTTACGCAGATCTCCTGACTGGGTTCACGTTTCTCAAAAAACTTCACTGTGCTCCTCCCACGGGGCATATCCGTCACAAAGAAAATATACAAAACGGTGACCCAAAAACGTTGACAGGTGCGGTTGCGGTAGCAGTCTGGAGCACAAGGCGGTGGCGTCGCCAGGTGTCCTCGTCTGATAAAGCATAAATATAGAGTAGGTACATTTTCTTCCCGATTTGGTATATGGCGTACTCCTGAGAAGGGACTTTCTATCCCGCACAGATACTTAATCATGAAAAGTGGCAATATCTTCTTTGGCAGTGTGCTGGTTTCGAGAACGAAAAATATTATACCGAGCCGTACCTACTCTGTGTCCCTGGTTGCTCCGTTGGCCTATTACCTAAGACTTTGCTGTTACCGAGTAGGCACATTTTGACCGCTTGATAGGATGCATAGACGTAATCCAACAGGAAATCCGACTCTGATTAAACAACGTTACCGACCACAAAACCTGTTTTGCAAGCAGTAATTTAACTAAGAGACATGCGGTCTGCTCGCCAAAGATATTGTTGTTTAAACTGCCCGTTTCTATATGTTGAAATAATGCCGACGATGGGAGCGAGCCAATCAGCAGTTGAAAATTTACGTGCTGTAAACGTAATTTAATAAGACACAACTGTTGTGGAACAGTTACTGATACGTCTTATAATTATGTCGCTACTTTTACGCTCTTTACGGAGCAGTTGGCCATTTTTAGTAGCGCTACATATGTCAAAGTAGGGAACGTGACATAAGACCCCAACTGTTACCGATACGCTACCTCGTAGCGTATCGGTAACTGTTGTGTCTTATGAACGAGCCCATTAGAGGTTTCAGGCGGGACATCTTGCACAATGTTTTAATTTATTTGGCTACGGCCTGAGGGAAACTCTGTCAAATGGACACAGAATTTGCTGAGTTTATTTAATGATCATTGTAATGCTAGTTTTTTTGTATTGTAAATTTAGAATTTGTGTAAGTCAGGGTTGTTATTGTATTTAATGAGCGTCAGAAATTCAGGGAACGCATAAATAAGGAAACATTTTATTTGAATATGCTTGATGAATGACTCCATTTCGTTAATAGGTCTCTAATGAAGGGTGAAAAAAAAAATAATAATACCCTTCACCCTTCATTTTATTTGAAATCGACGCAAGAAAGAATTTTTATCTGGACAAATACCTATGTCCATACAAGCCGTTATCGGACGAATTAATTGGTTGGGCGTGATAAAATAACACCTGCATGATAATCGTACGCATATGGGGATCAACAACGATGCGGATAATGAAGTATAGGTGGTGAATGCTTAAATAAGTGAGCAAGATCCAGGACGCGCGCTATATATCGTGGAGAATAACGGCGCAGACCGAATATAGCATCGGCAACTGTCGGGAACACTTATGGATTGAGATTCCTATACTGTATTCATTTTAAGAAGGTAGCGGTAGAAAGCATAGGGAGGCTTTGACCTTCACTGTGATTGGTTAAAACACGAGTCAGTATTACAATGAAACATAAAACGACTGGTGAATTTTGTAAGGTGGTAGTAACTGCCGAAGTGTCATTGGTTGTTATTGTCAAAGATTTATTTCTGTTCGCAGTGCTGAATATTTCTACAATAATTTGGTGCCGTTTTATATTTTTCTTGTGTGTGTTTATCTTCAAACACAGCGCCATCTACTACCTTCTTATAATGAATGCCAGTATAGTTCAATTGCGTAACTTAAATCTGTTTTCGAAAATTCAACCGGTTTAGGGAGTTGGTAGATGTTGCTATGGTAACCATTATTGCCACAATTGTTTCCATGGTAATTTTTACCAACCTGGTTAAACCGGTTCAATTTTCGAAAACGCTTTATATTTCTTATGATAACACTCACATAGAGACGTAACGGAGGGCACTGTCAGCGTCACGAACCGTCGAGATAAGTTTAGATACAATATTTTGACGTGACGTTACCGGTCAGTGACGTGACGTTGACGTTCCGTAAAATACGAATCGACCTCAAACCGCGCAAACTCGTTCACTGCGCGCTCGTTATGGTATAGCGCGCGGCCTGTAAGTACGCTGTTGGTGGGGTTATTTTGAAAGAGTACGTACGTCATTTTTAAGTGAAATGTTATCTTAGACCATGGACTGCTAATTGCAAGTCAAATATGGGCAATGACGTCGCCTGGGTGTATGCGAGTTTCAGGGTAAAAAAAGTCTGTCCGAAGTTGTCCGATGAGACACGATTTGAGACTGTCAACCTTTAAATTACAAACGTCAATTAATTGATAATGTACCGGGTGACCCAATAAGACTGTTCCTCGGCCATATCTCGAGAACTGTTCGTCATATGACTTAGGGGTAACAAAAATTATTGGGTAAATCGGTCATGAAGAATCGCTGGAAAATATTTTCAAGTTCTAAAAATGACCAACAGAGGGCGTAACTGCCATCTTAAATTTTAAAATTGCATTTTCTTTAAATTTCCTATAATAACCTTTTTTCACATTTTTAAAGAGAACCAGTATATCTATCATTTTCGTAAAAACAAAAAAAAAGTTATTTCAAAAACAAAGATGGTGTGGGGCGTTTAATTGTTTTTGTAATAAATCTGCTTTAACTTCCGTTTGACCGATTTTAACAAATTTGGTATTGTTGAAAAGAGCATTCCTTGGGGCTATTTTTGACAATATGACCCAAAATCCTAAAAAAATCAAAAAAATCAAATGGAATGATATGACTTTTTCTTTATAAAAAAGTAGCCTATTTGGCCATTATTTTATAATGCATCATGTTTCATTTGTTTAATTTTCTAATGCCTACCTAAAAGTGTAGAGGGTGCTTTTCTTTCACGCCATCGACAAATACCGGAAATACGTCAAATAAGATACAATTTAAGCATTTTTATTCTTTTATTTTTTTAGGATTTTGGATTATAGTGTCAAAACTAGCCCCCTGGCGGAGAAGGATTCAACTAAATTAACTATATTTTGGTTGATTCTTGTTGCCCAAGGAATGCTCTTTTACATGTTACAATCAGTCCAACGGTTAAGAAGTTAAAGCAGGTGATTGCAAAAACAATTGAACGCCCCACACCATCTTTGTTTTTAAAATTTTGTTTTTACGAAAATGATAGATAAACTGGTTCTCTTTAAAAATGTGAAAAAAGAATGTTTACTTCATTATGCGAAATTTAAAGAAAATGCAATTTTAGAATTTAAGATGGTAGTTACGCCCTCTGGTGGTCATTTTTAGAACTTGAAAATATTTTCCAGCGATTCTTCATGACCGATATTTTTTTACCCCTAAGTCATACGACGAACGGTTCCCAAGATATGGCCGTGGAACAGTCTTATTGGGTCACCCGGTACACTTCGCGTACGTACTACGAGGTTGTAGAAGAAGCTGCTCTTTACGAATTGAATTTGTAAAAGCTGCAATGTGAAAGTGTTTCATCTTGGACAGATCACTTTAATTTGGATATTGTTTGAACTTCTGTGAATACTCACTTTTCATTTCTTGAGATCTCTTGAATTGTTTTGTTTTCTTTTGATATGTCCGTTCTGTGAACGGGTTGTGTACAAAAAGGTCGTATGTCGTCTTAGAATTTTTATTGCAGGATGCTCTAGTTGTGTTTCTGTTGTATAAGAATAAATGTTTGTAATCTTCGGTTGCCATTGAATTGTGTCAATTTTAATTCCAACGTAAGATCATTAGATTTTTCCTTTAAGTTTGTTGTACCCGAGTGGCTGTTTCAAAATTTTATGTAGCGTTTCCGTTAGAATTTACAGAATCTGTTTGCGGCATTCAAAAGTCAACGTCAATATTTTTATGTGTGCCGAGACCCATCCGTGCCCTGAGTTTAATTTAAAAAAAAATGGTAATTGTAAGCTAGCTAGTGGAATGGTGTTTTGTCTACACACAGCATTAATTTTGCACGCCCAACGTGGGACTTTGCACTTATTTTTTATGTGTTCGAATGATAAAGGTCAGCAATATAATTTAAGCGTTTGAGTCTGTGTCAATCAAGTCGTTCAGTGCATAGTGAGGCCTTTTTACAACGTTCTCCAAGTATTCGCTAAAGTTAAGATTTTTCTTTAGACCATTCGAGAAGCCACAAGTTGAATCATCAAATTCAACAAAGCCAGTTCGTGTTAGGAAGATTAAGTGTAATAGAAACGAAGTGAATTTGAACTGCAGTAATTAAGATATTTTTAATTAATTGTCTATCGATCGCTTACATACGTGGCGTGTGTAAATCGGGCTCTGAAAGCCTATCTTTCTTTCAATGTGTTTAATTTTTTTATGTCTTACCGAATAAATTTTTATCTTTGTCAATCAAATAGGTTGTGTTTAATCGAACCCAAAGTGCGATCCAGATTAGAGTTTTTCTGATAATTTTTCTGTTGGGACTGTTGAGGCCGCTGAATTTCCCATTTGAGTTAAAATTAAGTCAGCATTGAGATTTTCCATTTTAGCGGATCCCTGACGTGTACAAGAAAATAAATAATAAGATTCTAAATTTAAAGTTTTCTTTGGCTTTTGATCTTTAGCTGGACAGGTATGTTTTGGTGGCTTAGGGCCGGTTGCACAAACGCAGTTTAAACTTCGCTTGGAATTAATCAGTGGATTACGGCGTAAGATTGGTTGAAATTTGACGTTTTTTCAAATTGCAACTAATCATATGTCTTAATCCAATGCGTTAATCTAAACGAGGTTTAAACTACCTTTGTGCAACCGGCCCTTAGTGACCGTTTGCCATTGTAGATAGCCCTATATTGACTTTTGCAACGTTGTGAAGGACGCGTATCCGTTACCGTTTATTAAGAGCATTCTGGACTGGACTTGGATTCAGATGTTACAGACTCGTACAACCGTACATATCGAGGTGGAGGATGCATTCAGCGACGTCTTGACGAATAACATACAAGGAATAGCCTGATCCGCTCAACCTGAGCCGTGTATGGCGCAGCCAATATTCCCGGGATGGTGATGCAGGACCTCTCTGAAAAAATGCGACAAAGTCTAAATTATAGAATGTATTTATAAAAAATAAAGTATAATAAATACTAGGTACAGGTTGTAAAGCGCACTGTTTTTATTTAGTTATTGTATCACAATAATTACCATCTACAGCCCCTTTCAAACAAAATTTGTGCAATGTCTTTCGAATCACATCGGCCGGTTTGGTCGCCGGCGTTGCTTTGGCGAGCACCATCAGTAATTCCCCAAAAAACGCGTGACACGTACTTTTAGTTTGCATGTGCGAACCTTCATCGTCGACCGTAACTAAGCCCGACGGTAAATCTTCTAGGAGTGCCTTCCTCGTGATTGTAACCGTATTACCCGCCTTTGGAGGCGAGTGAAGGTCGGAGGGTAAAGTTAGGGAAATTCCTGCGAAGTTCCACAACTGCAACACCCTAATTGCGAACAGTCGTGTTTCTAAATTCGTGTTTTGCCATGTAAAATATAGGGGTGTGTGGCTGAAAACTTTTTCAAATGTTGTGGTAATTACTAGAATGTTTGGGTAAGCGTCGATTATGTCTTCGAGAGTGCGCGCTTTCCGCTGTAGTACTACAGGTTTCGAAGTAGTTTTTTTGGAACGTTTTTTCATTCCGAGCATTGCCAGAAGATTCTTCTTAGCCATATTAAAGCTGGGTTCTAAAGCTTTTCTTGGTTTCTCGTATACCTTCAGTTTGGGGTTTACGACCTCGCGGGCCGTTGACGAAATGACTTTCTTTACGAGTGCTCTTGGCGAGCTCGTCGATTCGTGTTTTGGGTATGTGACGTTGCGAGCCTTCATTACGTCTCTTTTCACTATGTTTGAAGGAGGGTCAATCTCAGGGCGAATGAGTATCAGCTCAATTTGAAATTGTTGGGAATTTTTTGCGATCTGATCCAAAGCCTCTAATTGCGCTGGCGTCCAACGATTTGGCCCGTGCACAAGATGTATTATTGATGAGTCGTTTTTAATTTCTCGGTACTGTCTTTCGCATTTCGCTGTCAAATTTTCAATAACAGGGTGGATACTGAAGGTGATCATAAGAATTGCTATTGCGAAGAGACCGATTCCGATTAGCATTGCCGTGATCCATCCTGATGCTACATGCCCTGAAACGAAAAAAGACTTACTCTTATTATCTAACAATTTAATAAGCACGTGCAAGAAAAGGAAACGTGGTCACCCGTTTTACCAGGACTCTCGAGGTGTTTCGATATATAGTGCGTCATATGTCCATGAACTTGGCAGGCCTACTACAGCAGACCACGGTTCTGATTACTCATATCGTTAGTGTTCCGTTAGTGCACGTTACTGCCGCTGAAGAAATCGTTAGTGCACAAAAGGAAACTTACTATTTTTACATAATAATTGGGGGCCTGCTAACTTCATGCCAGCAGACCCATTTAAGAAAATCGATTCAATCTTTACACTAGTTAAACTAGCAGCGTTAGTGCTCGTTAGTGCCGCTAATATAAACGTTAGTGCTTAAAGTGTAAAAGCTCAAAACGTTGTAAAAAGGGGTCTGATAACTTCATGCAGCAGACCCACATTTGTCAAATTGGCTCTGTCCTAATGCGAATTTGAAGCTGTTCGTTAGTGCTCGTTAGTGCTTCCCATGCGACCGTTAGTGCTGCAAGGGATCCGCGTCAAAAAGGTACCAAACCACCTCAAAATTAAACTTGACTTATTGGGACCTGCCAACTTTACGCCAGTAGACAAACGAACGAAATCCGATTGATTTTCTACTTTAATCGACCGGTAAGTATTAGTGCTCGTTAGTGCCGCCAATATAAACGTTAGTGCTCAAAGTGTACCAGTTCAAAACGTTGTAAAAATGACTCTGCTAATTTCATTTCATTTTAGCGCATGATGAAAGATACGATGTAGCAGAAAAAACATGTAAAAAACGTAACTTTTGATAATGCTAAGTTAGACCCTCCACTTTTTAGAAATTTTTATGGCTTAACCGTAATTGCGCTAGATTTAATTCAAGTGGCGCAATTGAGCGCATAACCAGATGTATCAAGTGGCACAAATACCGGTAGCCAATTGCGTATGAAAAGATGTTAAAAAAAGTAACTTTTAAAAAAGTTAAGTTGCTCCCCCCCCGCTTTTTGAAAATTTGTCACGGCTTAACCGTAATGGCGCTAGCTTTAATTCAAGTGGCGCAATTGAGCGCGTTCATTTAAAAATAATACGACTATCAAATCTCTCAGTGGGGGGGGGGGGCCAAGTTAACGGACCCTGGTTATTCAGCACCGACTATGATCTCTTGTAGACGGTGAGACATGCACAGAAGATTCTTGTCAGACAGCCAGATAAATAACAAAAATATGAATAAATTACCACAAATGGTGCATATAACACTTCTGCAGTGACTTCCGAGCGAATGTGCATAATATTTAAAACATTCTACACCAGCCACCTCCTAGGGAATAAGCTTGAAAAATTATTAGACAAACTCACACTCTGTTAAATAATTCTACCGGAGCGAATTGTTCTAAACACGAATTTTCTGGACGCTATAATGTAAAACTAATATTAACGAAGATAAGATATATTCCATACTTTTGACTAACCCTGTATATAATATTTTCAATTTTGTGAGTTGAATGGTTCTCTAAACATTACAAACATTATTTGAAAGTCGATTAGTAATAATTATTTAAAAACTAATAATTTCCATTGCGCCTTCGCGTGTTCCAGAAGTTACTAAAACTGCTGAAAAAAGGAAACAAAAGACCATTTCTTAAAAATTCCTTCTGAAAAACATTTTTGTGTCCTTTGGTCACAATTCATTCGATATATGTGATACAATTGTACTAACAATAAAAAAGTTTCTCGCATGGTTAATTTTGCTCTGCGCGGACAATTAATGCGCGATTTTGTAGGGCCTGTTAAATCTACACTAATACAAGATAAGGCATTAGGTATATACGCAAAATGGAGGCGAATATCATTCTAGTTTAAGACACCGAAAGAATTATAATGATATCGTTTCTAGAAACAGAAATATGACGGTGAAAATATGGAAAAACATGGATTTACTATCGTCGTTTTATCTTCAAAGACGTGAAACCTTAAAATTAACTATTTCCACTGTTACTAAAAATTAGCAAACACTATAATTTAATTGTCTGTACCATTGACCAGTTCTCATTGAAATTTCGTGGCTCTATGTTAAACGGATTCGGAGTAAAAAAATAAATAGTGGAGCCGCGCACGGATTTTCCATAAGCCGTAATGTATTATAATGCGTTCCGAACTGACTCCTAAGGTCACGTGACTTTTTCGAGCGCTCCGGCCTGTAAGTATCGTAGGGTTCGCAAAAACCCCTCTAAAAGACGCCTAATTTTAATGCAATCAAAATAACATGCGTGCGCACTTTGCTCCGTCCTTTTAGATTGTTATAAAAACGTCAGTAAATGGCATTGTTTTAGGTTATTTGAATGATATATTAAATGCGGACGCTATTTCCCTTAAGTTTCTTATGGGATTCTTTTCCACAAAAACTAAAACATTGTTTCACATCTTGCGTTAAAATTGAGGGTTTTTAACGGCGTCTTATGCGGATCTCATTTAAACAACCACTGATTTTAAAGGGATCAACACAGAAAATAAGTCTCCTACGCTCCTTAAACTATTACCAGCACTATACCAAACCATTTGGCAATATCAACGTTTTCTTCAGTTGAATACATCGTACACGAACGAAAATAGAAATACGGAAGCCAAAGCAATTGTATTCCAATTAATTAATATGATAGCAAAAGCTTTTAAGAAGTTATTTCGGTTGCATAAAATTAGGCGTCCTTCAGAAGAGTTTTTGTCATTTAAAACTAGACAAAGGGAAAACAATACACAAATCCATATGGCTACTTTTAAAGGAATATCAACTGTAAATAAATCTACAGTCAGCCGATAAAAATTAGTAGTAGGTTGTTTATAACCTTGCCATTAGAATCCTGCGTGCCCCTCTATCAGCATGTGGCAACCCCTAGAAGCGTCTGTTCCTTGCTGTTTTGCTCTGCGGACATCGCCTTTCACGCGCACCCCACACTTTGAGAACGACCCCTTGTCGTAGGTGCTCCATGAAAAAGGTGTTTTCTTCCACATTTGTGGTCGTGTTTTTGGGGTCGCGAAAAAATGTCAAACATTCAAGTAGATGACCTATGTATGTTCTTCCGCAGGAAGTGAATCTTTGAACGTTTTGTCATTTTATTAGTCACTATTTTAAATCCGCCATTTTATTGGGCGCCATCTTGGATCGGTCGCCATTTTATTAGTCACTTAAGTCTGCCATTTTGTTGGTCGCAATTTTAGATCTGCCCGCCATTTTATTGGTCTTTAAATCAGCCATTTTGTTTGGGCGCAATCTTGGATCCGTTCGCCATTTTATTGGTCACTATTTTAAATTCTCCATTTGAAATATCTCTTGTAGGTAAGTTACAGTTGCCTACCCTTCATCCTTACGACTCACCGCTAGAGCGAGTAAGCATGGCCTCATTATAGGTTAATAAGACCCTGGGTCGCCGAAGTAGATTTACAGGTTAAAATGGAGCATGTCTCCTACAAATGTAATAGAGCCCCCTTGCCTGTCTTGGAGATTGAATTATAAGTTAGTATTTGGGCCCCACACCTGTTTTTTCATTGACTTCTAACTATAGAATCTTTCAAAGCGTCCGTAGCTTCAATTTCAGGTATAGCAAGTTCGATTCCCAACGCAAATAAAAAATGTTCTATAGCAATGACATGACTGATGACGCGGATCCAAGATGGCGGATTTAGAAGTGACTAGTAAAATTTCGGGAGGATCTCAGATGGCGTCTAACAAAATGGCAGATGAACCTATTAAATTTACTACCCTTGGTGCTAACTGACTGTTGGCCGATTGCAACATAACTGACACCTGAAAGGCTGAAACTGCTTCAACAGGTCAGTGGCCGGTAATTGTTCTAGCCGGGACGGGACGGAAGAACCAGACTGATTCCCTTCTAAAATCACCAGGGGTTTCCTCTGGATGCTGTGATCTGTTGTGGTAATGGGAAGATTCACCCTTACCAAGTTTCAAAGTCTTTAACCCTGATGCTTAGGGTAAAAAATGCATGGTAACCAGGAGACATGGTGATGTACAAAACCTGTGGATCTTAGTGCCGATGCGACAGTAGTTTAACAAAACGGAATGTAAAGAACTAACCGTGACCTACGGTTTCTAAATTACCGTACCAAAGCCAATGCCAAAATTAAAATCGCCAACTGCCAAGTTTACCAACTACCTACAAATAGCAATTAAGCAGAGCAGCGATATACCTACAGCCAAAAAGATTACAAAATCTACTACCTGACCAGTGCGTCATGATATTATTTGCACCAGAAGCAATTCCCTGGTACCGTCCCTTGTCGAAGAGTATTCTTTTGTGCTGCTTCGCGGAACGTTGGCCATCTTCCAGAAACAGAAGCAGCAGCGGAAACTTTTCTTCGGTCGACGCGCACGATTTAGACGACATGTTGACAGTTAATTAGACACAGGTAGGTATTGATTACAATTTAAACATGATTTTGCACAATTATTGCACATTTACTTATGTCAACAGAACGCTCGCGTTTGTATATTTTAAGTGGAATTGTTCGACAATAGCCGCCGTTTAAAAACATTGACATTGTGTAAGTCAAATTGTTTTCAAAACATATAGGCATGACGACGGTGGCAGTTATTCGCGTTGTTATCAAGAAATCTCGTAAAGCATATCGAATATGCAATTAACACTGTCACTGGAGTATTTATTTGTTCTTATCGCCACGAATATTAGAAAATTCTTTCTCTGGAATGCAGGAATGCAATGTGTTTTAGTCACGCAATAAACCGTTGGCTTTTTTTGAAGGCCGGCATTTTGGTATGTACCTACCACACAAAAACCGCCTAATCTGGTTCGAAAAAGTACCTACAGCCCGAAAATTTCTTCACATTCTCAATTTCGACCCAAAACAATGTCTTTAAGTTTGTCGAAATAGTCATTGGGCACCTCCAGTACAACCAAATTTGACCTCAGCAGAAACATAATACGATTTTGGTTCGGGGTGGGTTCCCCCAGTACGTTCTGTTGGATCTCCCTAGGATTTTTTTCAAAATTATGAGTTTATTTTCGCCAAATTACAAATTTGGTGCTTGTAGTAGCTTATTGCCAGATGAGGTAAGTACAAAGTGATAACGCGTTTGGATCTTTTATGATTAATTGCGGATTCACGGATAACTTCTGCGCACTCTGGTTATCAGTGAACTTATCACCACAACTGTGTCTCCGATGAGTTCTGCAGTGATTCTTCGCAGATAGAGCGCTAACCTATTTGGTGAAGTGGGAAAACAGGAACACTACGCGTCTACTCACAAGCATTACAAGATTACAACATTGTTATCTTTGACGTTACAAGAAAATACAATCTATAAACATAACATAGTACCTCTTGATCCCACAAGATACATACGCGTTTTGATCTATTTCCAACAGTATTGATCAGCGATAATTCTGACTCTTTTAAGTATACCTACAGAAACTAGCTTTGACGAAACAGACTTAGGTACGTACTTACGCATCTCACCGAAATTGTTAATCCAGCGGCGCCGGTTATCTCGCACATGGCATTGTTTATTGAAAAAGCACTTAATTTTTTGCGATAAGGTCTCTTTTATCAACACACCTGTCCTGATCGAATTTTTAAGTAACTTGACTTTGGGATTAGGTGAATGTTTTTCGAATTTCGCGCTTCAAAATTAATCTTACGACTAACAACAAAAACAGAATTAAACAATTAACAATTACCGAACTAAAATTATAGGACAATCTTCATCAACCTGAAAGTTGCAACTAAATTTTTCACTTTTCATTTGATAAAAAAACCCTACATGTCTGGATCATACAACTAAAATAGTTTACATACATGGTGTCCCGAAGGTTATTACCAATCTCAGACGTCAACAACACGCCCTTTTTTACCCACATGGCAGATCACAATTATCGTCAGCATTGTTTCAACGACCCATTCCTGTGATTTACACAAAAATACTTAATTCTTAGAAATGTCGAGACAGAAGTATGCAACGGTGGTTGTAAATCGGTTAATAAACGATGAGTTTGCTCGTGTAACTTTTTTTTCATCCGGCTAGAAGGACCAAATGTAGCGTTAGGGTTGTACATGAACAACTTGTTATTTGGGCCGCCGGCGGGAACGCAGGTCGTTTTTGGGGTACGGTACGGTTCTCGATGTTTCGGCTTCCAGCTCAATTCGCGATTCCCAAATTTTAAATATCTTTCAAAATTAATCAAATTTTGGGCAATTTGGGAGAGAACATCCAAAGTTAATGGATTAATGGATGGTTAAATGGATGGGAAGATCGACTGTGACTGTGGGTCATTGGTTAGAATCCGGATTCGGGCATAAATATTTGTAAATGTAGGTATAGTCTATAGTGCGTTGGGTTGGTACAGAAGCCTCGGCCGAAACACCTGCCGCATAAAAAATAAAATAAAACAAGTCGGTGCGTCGTAAGTTAATCGTTCGTATACATTTATTGGCGTAAAATATGTACAAATATCATACACGAGGTACTAAAAACAATCTTTCAGTTAAAGGATATTCTCACAATAAATTAAAAATAAATACCACAACCTCCCCGTAGCGTTATTAAAATTTTTTTCCAAAATTTTGATATCGCCATCTCAACTTTTGCGCCGAACTTAATAATTCGACGAAAAAGTAAATTTCAGTCTAATATTTACATCAATTAACCCCCCTACGTCGCACATGCGATACATTCACGAGATCAACGGGAATCGGCCATTTTCTCTCCATCATCAGGTTGATTACATCACACTGTTCCATGTTTGAGATACGTTCGCATCGTTTACTGATTGACCAGTATATGTACCCTTCAGGACATTGGTGCAGGTAACCGTGTAGCAAATGTAGATTGTTCGGATCTTTATCGCATCTAATAAACGTTTGGCTGCACTCGTCCGCGGTATGGTCGAAATAACCCTCAGAAGGGCATAACCTTTTATTGGGAACGGGAATCTGCAATTGAAAGACATTAGTGCAAACTGTGTCTGATGAAAACGGAACTTCTTACAGGAGAATGCAAACTAGAGTCAATAGTCTTGAGGAATTGACGACCAGTGAGCTCCGCTGTACAAGTCTGGGCTTCGCCAGGTGGAAGGCACTGCGTTTTGGATTCATCGTAAATAGTACCATTAGGGCAGCTTAACACGAGCACCTTCGTTTCGTAAGTATAATTGTTTATTGTGCATTGATAAAATAAATCACAATATTTAGGGTGCCGTTTGAAACCCGTTGGACATATCAGTACAATTTGGTCTCCAGTCAATTGGCCGATCGGACAAGGTGTTGTCGATTGAATCATGCTAGAGTTGGTAGAGGAAACATCAGAATTGCTGCTCGCTGAAGAAACACTGGCGTTCTACAAGCAAAATAGCAGCTACAACACACACAAGCATAAGCAATCATTACCTGCTCTGCTTCCGAAGAGTTATTTTGTGTCTTACAAACTCTTGCGGGGTAAACTGAATTTTCATGGTTACATACATTTAAAGATGGATCAAAGATAGTTCCTGGAGGACACATAAACTTGTAAATTGAAAACCGCTTTCTTTGATTATCATCCCAATCCACGCACCGATAAAAGATTTTACAATCAGAAGGATGAGGATAAAATCCTGCTTGAGTGCACTTAATTGGGTATCCATTTTCGTTGAATTCTATTCCATGATTGCAATTTTCTCCATGCACAGTTTGCCCTGTTTGGCCGTGTTGTCCTGGTTGGCCTTGTTGATTAGGCTGACTGGGGTGCCCAGGCTGGCCTTGCTGTCCTGGTTGACCGGGTTGTCCTGACTCACCTGGTTGCCCAGATTGGCCGGATTGTCCTGGTTGCTCAGATTGGCTGGGTTGTCCTGGTTGACCTTGTTGACCTGGTTGGCCAGGTTGACCGTGCTGTCCTGCTTGACCCGGTTCGCCGGGTTGTCCTGGATGACCTTGACCGGGTTGGCCAGGGTGACCGGGCTGGCCTGATTGACTCTGTTGATCAGGGTGACCGGGCTGGCCTGATTGACTCGGTTGTCCAGGCTGTCCTGGTTGGCCAGGTTGACCTGGTTGCCCCTGTTGTCCACCTTGATTTGGTTCAGATGCCGTACCGCATTTTCCATACACCGCCCAAGGATGATTGCAAGATTGCGAGGCCTGATCCCACACCGTATTATCTCCGCATGTAAACTCATATACCAGAAAAGCGTTTTCTCCTTTTACGCAACGATAAAACTTTGCACAGTTGTTTTCATCAGGGAAAAAACCTTCTGTGTGACAATGTCTGATTGGGTTAGCTTGGCCTGGAGCTGGTTGCCCTGGTGTTCCGGGTTGTCCTGGCTGACTTGGTTGACCGGGTTGTCCTGGTTGGCCAGGTTGACCGGGTTGTCCTGGTTGCCCTTGACCTGGCTGACCTTGTTGACCTGGTTGACCAGGTTGACCGGGTTGTCCTGGCTGACTTGGTTGGCCAGGTTGACCGGCTTGTCCTGGTTGCCCTGGCTGTCCTTGACCTGGCTGACCTTGTTGACCTGGTTGGCCAGGTTGACCGGGTTGTCCTGGCTGACTTGGTTGGCCAGGTTGACCGGGTTGTCCTGGTTGGCTAGATTGACCGGGTTGTCCTGGTTGCCCTTGACCTGGCTGACCTTGTTGACCTGGTTGGCCAGGTTGACCGGGTTGTCCTGGTTGACTTGGTTGGCCAGGTTGACCGGGTTGTCCTGGTTGGCCAGGTTGACTGGGTTGTCCTGGTTGCTCTGGCTGCCCTTGACCTGGTTGGCCCGGTTGACCGGGTTGTCCTGGCTGACTTGGTTGGCCAGGTTGACCGGCTTGTCCTGGTTGCCCTGGCAGTCCTTGACCTGGCTGACCTTGTTGACCTTGGTTTGGCCAGGTTGACCGGGTTGTCCTGGCTGACTTGGTTGGCCAGGTTGACCGGGTTGTCCCTGGTGCCCTTGACCTGGCTGACCTTTTGTTGACCTGGTTGGCCACCTGGTTGGCCAGGTTGACCGGGTTTGCTGACTTGGTTGGCCAGGTTGACCGGGTTGTCCTGGTTGCCCTTGACCTGGCTGACCTTGTTGACCTGGTTGGCCAGGTTGACCGGGTTGTCCTGGCTGACTTGGTTGGCCAGGTTGGCCCGGTTGACCGGGTTGTCCTGGCTGACTTGGTTGTTGCCAGGTTGACCGGGTTGTCCTGGTTGCCCTTGACCTGGCTGACCTTGTTGACCTGGTTGGCCCGGTTGACCGGGTTGTCCTGGCTGACTTGGTTGGCCAGGTTGACCGGGTTGTCCTGGTTGCCCTGGCTGCCCTTGACCGGGCTGGCCTGATTGACCGTGTTGTCCACCTTGATTTGGTTCAGATGCCGTACCGCATTTTCCATACACCGCCCAAGGATGATTGCATGATTGCGAGGCCTGATCCCATACCGTATTATCTCCGCATGTAAACTCATACACCAGAAAAGCGTTTTCTCCTTTTACGCAACGATAAAACTTTGCACAGTTGTTTTCATCAGGGAAAAAACCTTCTGTATGACAATGTCTGATTGGGTTAGCTTGGCCTGGAGCGGGTTGTCCTGGCTGACCTGGTTGACCGGGTTGTCCTGATTGGCCAGGTTGACCTGGTTGCCCTGGCTGACCTTGTTGACCGGGTTGTCCTGGCTGACTTGGTTGGCCAGGTTGACCGGGTTGTCCCGGCTGCCCTTGACCTGGCTGACCTTGTTGACCTGGTTGGCCAGGTTGACCGGGTTGTTCTGTCTGACTTGGTTGGCCAGGTTGACCGGGTTGTCCTGGTTGGCCGGGTTGTCCTGGTTGGCCGGGTTGTCCTGGTTGCCCTTGACCTGGCTGACCTTGTTGACCTGATTGGCCAGGTTGACCGGGTTGTCCTGGCTGACTTGGTTGGCCAGGTTGACCGGGTTGTCCTGGTTGCCCTGGCTGTTCTTGACCTGGCTGACCTTGTTGACCTGGTTGGCCAGGTTGACCGGGTTGTTCTGACTGACTTGGTTGGCCAGGTTGACCGGGTTGTCCTGGTTGCCCTGGCTGCCCTTGACCGGGCTGACCTTGTTGACCTGGTTGGCCCGGTTGACCGGGTTGTCCTGGCTGACCTTGTTGACCTGGTTGGCCAGATTGACCGGGTTGTCCTGGCTGACTTGGTTGGCCCGGTTGACCGGGTTGTCCTGGCTGACCTTGTTGACCTGGTTGGCCAGATTGGCCGGGTTGTCCTGGCTGACCGGGTTGTCCTGGTTGCCCTGGCTGCCCTTGACCTGGCTGTCCTGGTTGGCCAGGTTGACCGGGTTGCCCTTGCTGGCCAGGTTGACCTGGTTGCTCCTGTTGTGCACCTTGATTTGGTTCAGATGCCGTACCGCATTTTCCATACACCGCCCAAGGATGATTACATGATTGCGAGGCCTGATCCCATACCGTATTATCTCCGCATGTAAACTCATACACCAGAAAAGCGTTTTCTCCTTTTACGCAACGATAAAACTTTGCACAGTTGTTTTCATCAGGGAAAAAACCTTCTGTATGACAATGTCTGATTGGGTTAGCTTGACCTGGAGCGGGTTGTCCTGGTGGTCCGGGTTGTCCTGGTTGGCCAGGTTGACCGGGTTGTCCTGGTTGGCCAGGTTGACCGGGTTGGCCGGGTTGTCCTTGCTGCCCTTGTTGACCTGGTTGGCCAGGTTGACCGGGTTGTTCTGGTTGGCCCTGACCGGGCTGGCCAGGTTGGCCGGGTTGTCCTGGCTGACCTTGTTGACCTGGTTGGCCGGGTTGTCCTTGCTGCCCTTGACCGGGTTGGCCAGGTTGACCGGGTTGTCCTGGCTGACCTTGTTGACCTGGTTGGCCAGGTTGAGCGGGTTGTCCTGATTGCTCTGGCTGCCCTTGACCTGGCTGACCTTGTTGACCTGGTTGGCCAGGTTGTCCGGGTTGCCCTGGCTGCCCTTGACCTGGCTGACCTGGTTGACCGGGTTGTCCTGGTTGGCCCTGACCGGGCTGGCCAGGTTCGCCGTGTTGGCCTGGCAGACCTTGTTGACCGGGTTGGCCAGGTAGACCGGGTTGTCCTTGCTGGCTAGGTTGACCAGGTTGTCCCTGTTGTCCACTTTGATTTGGTTCAGATGCCGTACCGCATTTTCCATACACCGCCCAAGGATGATTGCACGATTGCGAGGCCTGATCCCATACGGTATTATCTCCGCAAGTAAATTCATACACCAGAAAAGCGTTTTCACCTTTTACGCAACGATAAAACTTTGCACAGTTGTTTTCATCAGGGAAAAAACCTTCTGTATGACAATGTCTGATTGGGTTAGTGTGACTTGGGGCGGGTTGCCCTGGTGGTCCGGGTTGTCCTGGCAGACCTGTTTGGCTAGATTGGCCGGGTTGTCCTGGTTGACCCTGTTGGCCGGGCTGGCCTGGTTGACCCTGTTGGCCGGGCTGGCCTGGTTGTCCAGATTGGCCGGGTTGACCGGGTTGTCCTGGTTGTCCAGATTGGCCGGGTTGACCAGGTTGACCGGGTTGTCCTGGTTGGACCTGACCGGGCTGGTCAGGTTCGCCGGGTTGTCCTGGCTGACCTGGTTGACCGTGTTCACCTGGTTGGCCAGGTTGTCCTGGCTGACCTTGTTGACCTGGTTGGCCAGATTGTCCGGGTTGACCTGGTTGGCCTTGCTGTCCAGGTTGACCGGGTTGTCCTTGCTGGCCAGGTTGACCGGGTTGCCCCTGTTCAGATGCCGTACCGCATTTTCCATACACCGCCCAAGGATGATTGCATGATTGAGACGCCTGATCCCACACCGTTTTATCTCCGCAAGTAAATTCATAGACCAGAAAACCGTTTTCTCTTTTCACGCATCGATAAAACTTTGAACAGTTATTTTTATCAGGAAAGAAACCTTCCGCCTGGCAGTGTCTGATTTGGCTAGCTTGGCCTGGAGCAGGTTGGCTAGATTGTCCAGGCTGGCCTTGCTGTCCTGGTTCACCACTTGCGGAACCTGATCCAGTTCCTGTGGCAGCGCCATCTCCTGTACCGGATCCACTTCCTGATCCAGACCCATGTCCATTGCCAGATCCTTCCCCTGTTCCGCTGCCAGCACCATTCGCTGACCCACTACCAGACCCTGATCCGTTTCCGTTACTACTACCTGATCCCGATCCGTTGCCTTGGCCACTGCCGGTACCGATACTACTGCCGCCTCCAGATCCTGATCCAGTTCCAACAGCCGTTCCGGAACCGCTTCCTTGACTGTTGTTGCTTCCTGTACCTATTCCTGTCCCACTTCCTGAACCGCTACCATCGCCACTTCCAGACCCCGATCCACTTCCATTACCATTTCCTGAACCAGTTCCACTTCCGCTGCCGTGTCCAGACCCCGAGCTGCTACCACTTCCCATTCCAGACCCACTTCCTTCGCTATTGCTGCTCCCGGCTCCTGACCCTATTGCACTTCCAGAACCGTCACCGTTTCCGCTGCCCGTACCTGTACCAGTTCCATTTCCCGTTCCAGATCCACTTCCTTGACCACTACCACTACCGGTTCCAGAACTGCTACCGGAACCACTGCCTTGACCTGTACTGCTCCCAGTACCTGACCCATTTCCGCTTCCAGATCCGGATCCATTTCCATTACCAATTCCACTCCCAGACCCGCTGCCATTTCCAATTCCGCTACCAGAGCCTTGACCGTTTCCGCTACCAGATCCAGAACCTGTTCCGCTACTGCCTCCTGTGCCTGAACCGCCGCTATTTCCAGACCCACCTCCAGAACCTGAGCCAGTTCCACTTCCACTACTTGAAGACGATGATGAACTGGACGAACTCGATGAACTTGATGAGGTGGATGAACTTGACGAACTGGACGAGCTAGCTGAGCTAGAAGAACTAGAAGCACTCGATGCTCCCGCAGAACTGGCCGCACTTGACGCTGCCGAACTGGCCGCACTTGACGCTGCAGAACTGGCCGCACTTGACGCTGCAGAACTGGCCGCACTTGCCGAACTTGCCGCGCTTGAGGCACTGGCTGCACTACTGCTTGCGCCTGCGTTATTTCGGTCAGTGTAGAAGTTAGACGGATTATTTACGGTGGGAGCATTAACTTTGAATATTTCACTATGTACCCCGCAATTTCCTCTGACCGCTATGGGGTGATTGCACGTTAGCGAGTCTTGATCCCAGACTGTGTTTCCAAAGCACGTGAATTTGTATAAGTTGAATATGTTGTTAGCCGCTTGGACACATCTATAAAAATTGGTGCAGTTCGTCGCATCGGGCAGAAAACCTTCCTTTGTACAAATCGACCAATCATAATAACTGCTACCTTCCTTAACTTGTGACGCAATCCACGTCGATACGCCGTTTATTTGCTTGAAGATACCATCCAGTTCGTTTCCAAATTGCAATCCTCTGCATCCGTATCTTTTGGTCAATTGGGGATAATTGCAAAAACCGTTTTCCGCATCAAAAATTCTTCCAATGCCGCATTCGTATTGTAACACTGTGTATTGGTTATTCCTTATCGTACATTTGTAAAATGTCTTGCAGTTGACACTGTCTGGGAACAGGCCTTCGTGGGGACATGCGAAAAGTACTGCGTTGGATATTTGCCTCGCGTGACGTTCTTCTGTAACAAAATTACAATAATTAACACTGATTGGTAAGAAAATCATGTTTGTTAGTTTCTTGTTCTACTCAAACCAGCAATACACCATGTAATTTAGTTCTTCCATGACATTCGTAATGATAACTTACTAATTCGGTCTCGTCATTGCTGCGATGGATTTTATCATTAATTAAAAACGTTTAATTAATTAATTGTACCTCGGCCTCGGCCGTTTTCGGAAAATTCGGTTCCAACTTCATGCGAGCACCGGAAACACTTTCAATAAATCCTCAAACTATTCATGTAGCTTTTTCAGAATTTAATGTAGCTCAACTCGTTTTCGTTGTACCTTCAGTATTTTCGCTAAATTTTAATCCGGCAAATCACGACCAATTTTACCAAAACATCTGAACAATTTCGAACATGTTTCCGTACAATTAATGTACAACAGGTGTTCCATTTACGACACTATTTTGTTGTATGTATCTACCTAATCGTTAGTGCTATCAAAAAGTAATATAAGCGGCATGTGCCCTTTTTTCGTCAAACTTAAAATGGAAAATCAAAATTCGAAAATGTTTGTTCGCTTAAGATATTCGGGGGAAAATAAACAAGTACAAATTGTGCACAACCCTTGTGCAGGTAAAGCGCATTTTTTTAATCACCCCTACAAAATTTCTTCCATAAATAAGAAAGTTGGCACTGCACATTCTACACAACACCAAATTTGGAAAATGGCGCTACATTTGGTTTATTCCAAGTGGCTATGTATCAAATTTCATTTAAATAATAATAATAATAATAATAATAATAATATGGTCTTTATTGCATTTGTGTATTCACATTAATCAAAGCAATGATTTTAGGGCGAAGTTCAGCCTAGGGCTGTTCTACCACTTAACCCTAGATTCGGCCAGTTTTACAATGAACTAGTAAAGCTTCATAAGGACCAATTTACATATAAATTAATATAACATACAACGCAAATTAACGAGCAACAGTGGCACAACCAATGTAACTTAACTGTAACTTTCAGTAGATGTGAGGTGTTCAAGGAGGAAACTTTTAAATTTAGTTTTACTATAGTGCATAATCTCATAAGAGTATTTATTAAAAATGTGTACGGCAACATGGGAGAATGAACGTTCACGCAATGTAGTATTAGATATTGGAGGAGTTAATCTACCCTTAAATCTCAAATTAAGGTTATGCACATCTGTTCTAAATGTCAGGCGTCGATATAAATAAGCTGGTGTTTTCATATTAATGAGAGTGTGAATGAAGGTGGCAGTATGAAAGTATCTCCGATCATTCATATTCAGCCAGTTCAGGTCTTTTAACTTATAACGCACCCGTTCATACTTTCGAATTCCAAAAATTAATCGAATACATGAATTTTGAAGCTTTTGTATACGATATTTGTCAGTACTGTTCAGGCACGGGCCATAAATTACATCGGCATAGTTTAGATGAGACAAGACCAAACATTCACACAAACGCTTTTTTTGTATTACTGGTAAGTATTGACGATGGGGATAGATTAACTTTAAATTTAGGTAACATGTTTGAAGTGTTTTGGTTACGTGTTTTGTAAACCTTAAGTTTTCATCGAAATGCAATCCCAAATTTTTAACGTCTTCTTGAATAGTGATGGCGATATTATTCACTACTATTTCAGAGTTTCGCTTTACAACATCGCGATCTTGCTTCCTTCCAAAAAGAATTACTGCTGATTTACTCGGATTTATGACTAGTCCATGATCCAACGAAGTTTGATAAATTGCTGAAAGGTCATAGTTGAGAGCGGCATTAGCCTGGAGAGCTTCCCTTGGATCAAAGGACAAGTACAATTGAGTGTCATCTGCGTAGTGATGATAGTTGCATGAGAGTAGGCAATGGTTGAAATGAGATGTGTACATTAAGAATAATAATGGTCCAAGAATGGAGCCCTGTGGTACCCCAGTCGACGTCTGACAGAATTCTGACACATTATTATCGTAGACCACCGCCTGGCATCTATTAGAAAGAAAGCTAGATACAAGTGCGCATGCTTGAGGCTCTAATCCAACGTAATGTAAAATGCCCAATAATAACTCATGACTTAGGGTGTCAAAAGCCTTTGAATAGTCTAACAGAACTAAATAAGTTAACTTCCCCTGATCGCTGGCGCATATAATATCATCAGTAACACTAAGTAGGGCTGAACTGGAACTGTAACCCTGCCTAAAACCAGACTGAAGAGAAGGAAGCAATTGTTGGAAATGGAAAAAATCTCTAAGTTGTTGTTCCATTACTTTTTCTAAAACTTTAGACAGGGTAGGAAGAACGCAAATGGGTCTTAAATCGTTAAGGCTTTGTGGTTCCCTTTTTTTTGGTAACGGTCTTACATACGCGATTTTCCAAGCGGCTGGAAATACCGAGCATTTTAAGCATTCATTTATTATATGAGTAACAAATGGAATGATAAACGGAATACATAAACGTAATGCCCTAATACCTACGCCATCATGTCCTACTGCTTTCGATTTGATTTTTAGAAAAATGGAAAACACTGAATTCATCTACCGAACTGAATTTAAAGGTGCTAGTAATGGAATCCTTTAGATTTGAAACATAAAAATTAAGTATGCTATCATTGATATCGCTGCGAGGGATCGAATTTATAAAATGGGAATTAATATCATTCACATTCCTTAGGTTCGTTGGGAGCTGATGGTCTTTGGTTTTTCCTATATTTAACTCACGTAAAGTGGCCCACATTTGCTTGGCGTTCGAGCTACTAATTGTATTTGAAAAGAATTCCTTTTTTTCAGTTTTAACCATAACTGTAATTCGATTACGCATTGTCTTATAGGCATTCCAGTCCAGAGGATTACGTGATAGTTTGAATTTGCTTAAAAGAGTGTTTCTAATTTTGATCATTTCGCGTAAATTTGGATTTAGCCAAGGAGCATAATTCTTAGTAAAACGGTAAGTTTTGTATGGTGCAAATAAATCTAACAGAAAGAGAATGTTCTCATTTAGAAAACCTACCTTACTGTCGATGTCCTACATATCGTATATAACTCTCCAGGGGATTGCCTCCAGATGACTTTTAAATGCAACGTAATTAAAGTTTTTAAAATTTCTAATTGTTTTAAACATTGCTTGGGAGGTAGTGGGGTCTTTAATCGAGCAAAAAATTGCTTCATGGTCACTAATTTGAGGAACAGAAAGGGTCCCTGCTTCAACAATCATCTCAAGTTTGGAAATCAAAATATAATCAATAATGGATGCAGATTTAGGAGTAATTCTAGTGGCTTCTGTGATTATTTGACTTAAATTGAGAGTATCAAACAGGTCTAGTATGTATTTTATGTCCGGTCTGTTTACTTGTTTGATGTCCGAATTAAAATCGCCTACGCATATGACGTTATCTACGTCAATAAAAATGTCCTTAAAAGATTCTTCAAAGGCTTCAAAAAATTTACGAAAGTACAAATCGGGTGGCCTATATACAACTGAAATGGCTTGCGTTGTGCTTCCAATTTTTACCTTAATCCACAATTGCTCAATTTCATGAGAAGTATCTACAACACGAAAATTGATTGAGGTTTTAGCGTAAATTCCAACTCCTCCTCCACGAGTTCCTCTATCGACTCGAGCAAATTTATAGCCTTGAATGTTTACGAACGACGTTGAAATTGAATCATTTAACCATGTTTCCGTCACGGCCAAGATATCAAAGTCGTTATCATACAAAAATATTTTCAATTCGTTTAGGTGTGCCACTAATGATCGCACATTTAAATGTCCTATTTTTAAATGGTGCATAATTGTTTAATCAAGTTATCAAGCAATTACTACAAAATAAATGAACTAATAGAATATAATTCACAAGAATCAGTGAGTAATAAGAAAAGCAAAAAAGGAAATTAATGTCCTAAAAACAAAACAAAAATTTTTAAACCACACAAAAAACAGCAGACAATGTGAAGCAAACCGCCTCTCGTAGGTGAAAAAAATAATACAATAAATTGTGTCCCAAAGATGGTATTCTTCATTCCTTTTACGGGCATCAGCAGTAACATCGAAAAACTGACACATCACACACAAATTACTGATACCTTTTGACATCTGATACCGATGTTAAAATGATTTTTCTTCCATTCTTGACCGCATACACTTTGCCATCCAAAGTCCAGGTACTTCTGTTGCCATCCCTCCATAAATAAGAAATCGGGACTGCGTATGCGCAAAACCAAATTTTGAAACTTGCGTTATATTTTTTACTTTTATTCGAAGTGGCTATGTATCAAATTTTATTTAGGTAAATGTCTCCATAAATAAGAAAGTTGGCACTGCGCATGCGCAAAACGAAATGGCGTTAAATTTGGTTTTATTGCAAGTGGATATGTATCAAATTTTACTTAAATGCCCAATGGTTTTATTTCTTCCAAACGTCCAAATCGCCCTTTATAGGTACTTTCCTTTGACAATTCACTCTTAAGATATAAGGAATTATAACGGATCACGCCATGGGATCGAGGAGGAAGACTATGGTTAGCATCAATTAATTCCTTTCGTTGGGACCTTTCATTAGAGTACCATGAAGGATAAAACAAGTTCCACTCCCCCTCCCTTCCCCCTCCACCCCGTACTTTGATAAGAGGACAAAAAGAAGGGCAGTAGTTGGTAGAAAACGGTTCCTTTCGTTGAGACGTTTAATTAGAATACAATTAATTTTAATTCTTAAAAAATGCACTAAAAATTGGCATTTCAGAATGACCCTATATTACTTAAAAGACAACAGAAAAATATTTATTACAAAACATTGTTGAATGACTTGCCGTTTTCAAAATAAGTACACGGGGTCAGGTAAAAAAGTTATGGACGCTAACTTAATTTTTTTAAACGGACCACCCCGTATATTTTAATCTAATGAGATAGCATATTGAATTTTCTTTTCAAAATATAACACTCAAAAATCTAAAAAATTTGGTTCAAAAAAGATTTTAAAAAATCAAAAATCTTTTGTTTTTTGAATCATTTGAGCGTTTTTTTATTTTCTTCAATTTTAGAATTTTTTTTAATTATTGTAAAATCCTTTTGAACGTTTTTTAAATGTGTTATATTTTTAGAAAGATAATTTATTATAATATGCTATCTTTTTAGATAAAAAATATATAAGGCGTTCTATTTAAAAAGTCAAGTTAGATCCGATAACTTTTTTACCTGAACGCGTATGCTTATTCTGAAAACAACAGATTATTCTACAATCATTATAAAGAAACAACAATATTTTCAGTTCTTTATTGTACCATTTTAAATTTGATTCCAAAATAGGGCATGGCGTCCTTATTACTTTTTGTGACAACACTAATCCTATAAAAGTGACGAAAATGTAACACCCTGTACTTTCTCTCTTTTGGTGGATCACAATTATTATGGATAAATAATCAAATAGTGCTTTCCTAACACCTTCAGTTTAACCAAAAAATTAAAAATTGAAATGGTTGTACACCTTATATATTTTTACATATTTGGATTCCATACACAGTGGAGCGTTCTCTGGAATCGATGGTCATCCTATGTCACCATTCAGTACTGCATTTTCCGACAGATATTTATTTTACGATAACCCCTTCTGAATCAGTTTATACGAGACATTGACCACAATAGTGTCTAATATTTGATTAGTTGTTGAGATCGGCGGCCATGTTGCATCGAGTTTCTGTTACATGTTTATGGTAATTTTGTATTGTGTGTTGCCTACACTGCAATTGCGTTGGTATTTGATGATGGCTAGTTTTAATTTTCGATGGAACATGGCGACTAGGCTGGGTGGGCCTATTATCGCCACTGTAACAGTGACAATTTTTAAATCGACAGACAATAGACTTCCTTCCCTTAAATCAATCAAGTGCATGTAAAGGCCATTCATTAGAAATCCACAGATTTCGCGTTTCTCACGCTGCGTCGTGGCATCATTATTAGCAATCTGATTCCGCTGTTTTGGTTACGTAAAACCAAAGAGTACAATTATGGTTACTCTTTGGTAAAACTCACTAAATCAAGCGCAAGACAGTCACCAGTAATTTTCGTATGCGACTAACCGACCAGTGACGCTTCCGGTAAATATGAAATGAAAAATATAGAGCGCCAAATTCATTGGGAATCTATTGATCTTAAAATTTAAAAAAATTACAACATTTTGTACAAACCCTCTAATGAAACCATCCTGTAGACTTCATAATAGGTATTCATAATCTAAAACTGTGTTACCTCAACGAAATTCAATTCCAAACCATAAATTTGATAAATTCGCCTACACTAAGTGTGCTAAAATCGAAAAAAAATTAAATATGTTAGCGGGTTCCCGTTACAATGCCGTTTCATTATAGCCGGGTGGGCATCTGTAGTCCTATGTGAAAAAATTTACTTAACGGTATTAAACTAATTTTGATAATCTCAAAATTTTTTTAATCCCTGTTATTGGATAAATTAGATACGCAAAATTGATTTTTGTAGTAATTTAGAGCCAATGAAGAACGATTTTGGTCCATTCATAGCGACTTGTATTAAAAAATAAAATTTGACTATTCGACTCATCTCGTATATATTTCCGAAAACAACGCGGTGTAAAACGGTCTATAGAATCCAAAAATGTAACCATATAGAGGGTGTAGATTTAAATTTTGAAATTTAGGGTCACATTCGGATAGCCAAACCGGAAGTGATATAACAGTGAATATTTTTATATCATTTCGCAGTAGCTCTCGAGCATGTAATTTTTTTTACACACGGTTTGGTCAAAGTTACAGGAGCGAGAATAGGTACGTTGGTTAGAACACGGTACCACTTATGATATTGATGGAGTAATTCGTACCGATTTAATGTTCCATATTGTTCTGTCAGTGAAAAGTAGCAAAGTAGCTTTATGAAATAGGCCCCAGATCATTTGGATTATTAAAGAAAAAAAGTAAGTAATTTAAGATTATTTTTATTTTTAATTATCGACCGCTCGGTGCGTACGGGGTAGTCCACACAAGCTATGTAAGCTTTTCTTTCTTTCAGTTCTTTTTGTGTCCAAGATCCAAGGTGTTAATCAAAAGTTGTTCGTGGCCACCGAGTCTCTCAAATTGAGAAATTGTAAGATTTTTTTTTAGGAGATGCGGATGTCCGGAAAATTGGAAACTTAATTATGGTACATTAAGGTAGGTAGGTACTTTCAGTGGCATTTCCTATAGTTTAGGGATTTATTAGAAATATGATTGGTTCTCCAGTGAGGTTGACCAGGATTGAATTCTCTAAAAATGGCGGAGGTACAATGGAAAGGAATTTTGGTACATTGGGGTACCTTGAATTTTGAAGAAGGTAACATATGATCCTGCATATGATTTAATTTACTACATAATTGATGATAGTTTTTAGCGGTTCGTTTGAGGATTCTTTCAATTATTTGGCTCATATTAAATAACAGGATTGGAAATATTGTAAATTATGCCACGTCATGGTCACCATTGGCGTTTACGAGTGACGCAGATGCTGATATCCTAATAAAGATCCTAATAAAGATTTTATAGAGCAATCGCATAACAAACACTTCAACCAACGTGAACTACGACGGCTATAATACCTAACGATAACGTATTTGAGTAGGTACCTAACAAGACTAACGAGCCTCCGCGTTCCTACGAAGCAAATGAAAATAAAATTAGAGTGCATTACACAAATAAAATAAAAGTGCATTACACAAATAGGTACTCCTCTGTTAAGGTTATCAGGATAATAAACCTGACATGCGAACGTAAAGTGTAATGACGTAATAAACTTTGCAAAATGCAAATTAGCGAGCTCGACAGGACCCTAAAGATATCGTCAACTTAACGGTACTATAACAGGAAATGTGTGATATCTTGAACTCAATGGGGAATTCCATGGGTATCCGAAACGAGTTTTGTGCCATTCCACTTTAATCAAGGTAAACACTGCACGGGTACAAGAGGTATAGACGATTCGAACTAATTGATGGATATGGGTTTATTAAACTTTTGCGAACCATTGGAACGGATCTATTTTCATCGCGTAGGTGAAGCAATTTTCAATTTGGAATACTATACCTGAAGCTGATGCTGGTGAATAGACCACGGCCAGAAGCAGAAGAATGGTCTGCAGGGTTGCCATCGTTCTTTATTTGGTGAATTAGTTGTTATCACTTCGTAACATCTGAAACATAAGGAAAAAAATAATTAGTAAGTATTCTGCACTGCGATTGAAAGTATACCAGGGCGTCTTTTTTTCTCCAGAAAGAGTAAACTGTATTTATGTGAACAAAGCAAATTTGAAGATTAAATCAGTAATAGTTATTCACATAAGAGCCAGGAAAATCAATTATTACTGACGAGGGCTTATGGGTTATTGTAGTACGAGGCCTTTCAGTATATTTCACTAACTGTTCGTCCACCTAATATCCTACTGACATTTAAATGGAGTCCTTTCTTCCTGAAACTGTGTAATCTGTTGCGATAAAAGTGATAGATAATAAATGATAGATATTAAAAAGTCTCTGTTGTTTTTTGCCATGTTAAATTACATTTCTGTTTATCATTAATTACAACTGTTTACCATTCAATTCGTATGTACAAGACTACTTTGATTATTTAACCACAGTTTTCATTACCTTTCCTATCTTGCTCTCGTTCTGGTAATTTCGTTGGGGAAACTGTAAAATGTGCTAGCTTCACGGACACGAAGACGATTTTATTCGGTTCGAATTTTATTTATTTTTTTTTCGATTTTGTGGGCGAGTGGTTCCTGAATACGGTTCTGACTTTGTTAAATGCGCGCGAAAGCTGGCGGCGCCAGTGAGTCGTGAGATTGACGCGTTTAGTTCAGATTAGAGGAAGATTTTGTTTATTTTGCAGCCGCGGTACGCACCGTGACATCTACAACGCTACAATGCTACAACGAATATCAACATATTTCGATAAACACGAATTAATCTCCGATAAACAGCATGGGTTTAGATTAGGAATGTCAACCATTACGGCGAACTTGGAACTTTACAACAATATAGTTGTCGACCTAGAAAATAAAACAGCTCCTATAGGAATCTTTTACGACCTTAGCAGAGCGTTCGACTGCGTTAACCACGATCTCCTAACTTTAAAACTGAAGAAGTATGGTATTAGAGGAATCCCGCTTTATTGGTTCGCCTCCTACTTATCTGGCAGATCTCAATTCGTACGAATACCGCATTTCTCTAAAGACTCACGAGTAAATTATCACTCCAAAGAGCTACCTATCAGAATTGGAGTACCGCAAGGAGCGATCCTATCTCCCTTCTTATTTTCGTTGTATATTAACGATCTAATTACATACCTCCCCATCAACGCAGTCACTCTTTATGCAGATGACACGACCGTCCTCGTCAGCAGCAGCCAAGGCAACATTGAAAAGGACTCCAATACCATCTCAAATGCCATGTTCAAATGGTGTACAGGAAACCAACTAATCTTAAATAGAGAAAAAACGAAATATACACGCTTTCATTCCTCAACGTCACATCAGAGTGTCCAACAATTATCCCTGAATATTGCAGGGTCAGGAATCGAATACCAGGAGAACATTAAAATTCTAGGCATCACCTTCTCCCATGATCTCAAATGGAAGTTGCACATCGAAGCTATCAGTCGAACTATCTCTAAATCTATTTATAAGCTCAGATTCCTCAGAGACGCAGTTGGCATCCCGGCACTAAAAGCTGTTTACACTGCAGATGTTGAATCCCGATTGCGTTATGGTATTATCATTTGGGGACCCAGTCCTCATGTTAATCGGGCACTACTTTACCAAAAACGTGCGATCAGAGCGATCTTCAAAGTGGCAAGTCGTACCTCATGCAGGGATCTGTTTGTCGATCTAGGCGTTCTGACTGTTATCTCTCTGTATATCCTAGAAGCCGCCACATATGTACACAAACGCAAAAGAAATTTGATTCTTGAAAACAACGCAGCACATAAATATGATACAAGATGTAACAATGTAAGACCCCCTCAACATAGACTTGCTCTCACTGCGAACAGCACGCGTTGCATGCCGATTAAAGTATATAATCACCTACCCGCCACATTGAAGATCCATCACGTCAATCTTTTTAAGAAGAAGGTCATGAATATACTAATGTTAAAACCTTACTACAGCTTACTTGAATTTTTTGAAGACACATTTTAATTTTCCAAACATGTTTTTCTTTTGCTTTGATGTTATTTTGACGATCCTGTGACGTGTTAGACTTGTCTTTATAGGGAATAAAGTTATTATTATTATTATTATTATTATTATTACTGGTTCAGCGGGATTGCGGAGTTGAGATTATGCCGCGAGAGAGTTCGTGGGGAGCCGTTAAAAAATTTGGTATTGAATTAGAGAGTTTCTCTAACCGCGAGAGACAATTCGCGCGAAGTTGTCAGCCAAGTGTCGTCGGTCACTCGCAGATAACCAACCGTGGAGTATTGTTTTGTATTTTGTATAAGAATTGGCTTGGGTCCCCGAAGGAACTTATGGTCGCGGGGTGGATTTTATTTATTTGAATTCGTGTCGAGTCCTCGAGTCAGCAAAGGTAAGTCGGCCACCTGTAAATATTTTTTGTGGAGAAGTTGGTGAGTCTCCAGTAGCAAAGTACGAGACAAGACAAAAGTAGCGAATTCAAGTTTTTGGCGTCCTTGTTTTTAAAAGGGACATTTTCTTGTTTAGAAGCCATCACCGTAAATACGAATAGTAAAAATTTTGTGATTTCCGTTCCGTTTATTCATTGTCCTTTTTGAGAAGTCCAGGGTTTGCTTTCCGAATTTGCGAAATTCTATAAAAAGTAAGAACAAGATTTACAGGGGACATTTTTGATATTACTTCGGTGTGCAAAGTGTGCATTTAGCCCTTATCCAGTTTTCTTGATTAACCGCCTCGTTTAATTGCAGGGTAGGCGTTTAATACTGTACGGTCCTAAGCAAGAAGGCAGTATTCCCTCTTTGTATAGGTTCCATATACTAGGTATTTTACAATACCTCACAAAGTTATAAAGTCGTAAGTGCTCCAGTTACGGCTTCCTAGCTTTGTAAGGCACCGTAAAATAGTGTAAGTAGCCTATATAGAAAGAGGAAAACCATCAATTGTGAAAATTGGAGATACTGCCTTCTTGCTTCAGACCCTCCTGGCCCGGTGTTCTGAAAAATCACGTACTCACCGGATTGGGGTAACGCATTTATTCCAGCTTAAGTTTGGTTTGTTAACAACTGAAGCGGCTTTTCTGTTTACATTTTATTAACGAGCAACAAAAATCGGGTTCATGATTTTGGACTTTCTGTCCACCCGTCCGTCCATCTGTGTACATACATGATAACTCTGATGTCCGCTTTTATACATGATAACTCGCGAACGGTTTCGAATTTTCCAATTCAGTTTCCAGTAATGAGTTTAGTAGACAATGTTCACGGGAGTAACTCATTAAATTTTGGTCATTTATACTTTCGGTCCGTCCATCCATCCGTCCGTATGTGTACATGATTACTTGGAAACGGTTTCGAATTTTCCAATACTGTTTTCAGTAATAGGTGGACAATGGTCAAGGGACTAACTGATAAAATTTTGGTCAATACTCGTTAACCGAAAGTGGTTTAGTCACAATCCTACATTACAGATCAAACATGGTTCTACTTAATTCTTAATTACTATCGGAATGTACAATGTTCTCAGCGAGTTCTCATAGCTCCTTTTCTGTGAGATATTTTCCGGTCATAATAAACTAAAACTAAACTACTTTCGTCCGTAAAATGGGCGAAGAAAATGCGATTTTTCTCTCTAGCGAGGAAAATAAAAAACAATCGCTGCGTTAATCTTAATAATGACATTTAAAATTGAAATATATCCGAATCTAGATTGCTATATGTAAAACTTTATTATTGTTCAATTTTGATTGTAGTTTCAGAAAAAAATAAGTGTAAAACTTGAGAAGAAAGTGTTTTTCAACTCTCGAACAATTGACTCACGAGCGTACTTTGCACTCGAGTTGAAAAATTCGATCAGTCGAATGACTTACAATATATACGACTGCGTGTAAATTAAGTAGGAAGCGAGGCGGGGTTAACGCCAATTTCCTTACAATGACACATATTTCACGTAAAATTGACAGAGCAAGGATTGCCTGGAAGGACAATGCTATTAAAGTCACGAAAGAAAACTAAGTTACCCCACTCCGACACAGAAAGGTTAAGACGACAGTACTTTTTTTTCATTAATTATAAGGAGGGTTTTGTTCAGCTTTCCTGCATATCGTTTCCCAGTAGATACCGTTAGTTAATTTATGATTCCGTTCCCGCTTGAGAAACCTCTACCGTTTTCGTGTGCCGTAATTACATTTTAGATTTTTCGCCAGTCACCGATCGCCCGATCGCTGCAGTTAATAATTTCTTTGTCTGACTATCTGTCCAGCCGACCTCTTGACCAGGAGCAAGGTGGATAATCTTCGGGTGGCGCTAAAGAACCCCGCACCGACTGTAGGCTTCGGCTGATTTAATACCTACATCTAATTACATTATATATACATAATTGTCATTTTTTTACCTGCTCAATTAATTAATGTGTTAATTTATTATTATTATTAATGTGTTAATAGCATCATTAATAGCAAAGAACCGAGGCTGCGCGGAATGCCGAAAGCCCATTTGAGTTATTGTATATGCACAAGCTGTTTCACGAAAACCGTTACCTAAAAGTATTCATTAATAATTGAAATATGAAAATTTGCATACTGACATAGTTTTTCATGATCTATTGAAAGGAAATATTATCATGATCGTTTCACTTCCTCCACTTTCCTTTCCTCCTTCCTCCTAAAAAATTATGCATATTGAAAGGTGCCACCCTGTGTATACAACTGACAACGATACGTACATTTTTGAGAGTTGGCAACCATGCAATTTCTAGGTGGGGAAAAGCTGCCTGCGCCACCTAGAAAGCACGAACGGGGGTTACGTTTGGGATCTTGTCTTGAATGGCGGTCGTGAACGCGTCGCTCCATAAATGTTCGTTGTTATTTTGTGTTATTTAATGCAGGTAGTAATCTTTGCATTTCTTTATATCGCATTTGTGTTTTGTATGCCACATTTTATATTTTTTGTGCGTTTCAATCTTTGTTTCTGAAATTTACTTGTCCCTGAAGTAACATTCATATACGTTTTGATTATTTTATTTTAATATGTGGAAATTACCGATTCGTTTGATGTATGTACTGACTTGTCGTTTGTAACTAACATTTTCTCCGTGAATGAAGCAGTCACGGGGGTGGTAAAAACTGTAGTCAAAATTGATCTACGACACCTAATTCCGTGATTGTCTTCGACTTTCAACTGTAAGCTCGAAACCCCGAAACCAGGGGCGGGTTACCTATCATGCAAGGCAATGTAATTTTCCATCTTGCTTTTAACAAAAGGACTTTGTTGCACCAAAGATGAGTCACATCCTGTGTATTTCACCCTTTCTTAGAATCTTGGTACCTGATGTGGACCCATAATTCCCAAAACTTGTTTTTAACCTATAGGTATGTTACCTCTTGAAGTTTACCTGCTACTTTTTGTGATATAATTTTATGTTACGCATTCACATCATTACAAACAATTAATTTTATAACACAATTTGATATTAATTTGACGGCTGGTTTTTTTATTGGTAAGTTTTTTTTTCCAAGCCTATTTCTATTTTTATTCGGTGAACTACCATTTTCAAAAGTTTATTTTTACAATGCAATTTATTTCGACTTAAATTTCCGAGCTTTCACAATC
Source organism: Photinus pyralis (assembly GCF_008802855.1). Lineage (NCBI taxonomy): Eukaryota > Metazoa > Arthropoda > Insecta > Coleoptera > Lampyridae > Photinus > Photinus pyralis. The sequence continues at coordinate 11,927,030 of NW_022170819.1, forward strand.
TTAACAATTGCGATCATTATTAAACAAACTTTTTACAATTTCAATGTTTTATTTTACGTTCCTTCCCTACTGTGCTTCAGGTCAAAGCGTTGTCTACAACTAACGTAAGGGAGCTCTGCTTTATAGATGTTTGATCACGTGCCACTTTTCAAATTTAAGCGAGATCTTGTTTAGTTTTGGAGGGAATAGTCATTCGGGTGGCCATTTTTAAACGTTGTCGGGTTGACTTTATTTCCGTGTTCTTATAGTGTGAAGTTAGCGTAGAACCTGGGGCTTAAGTACACTACAATATAACGGTTACAATTTTAGAAAATCTTAAATAAAACGAAAACCATTACAGACAGGTATACAATAGGGAATGTAACAATTGATCGATTTCGACATTTGAAAGTGCAAAAAAATAAAGCAGGGTCTATTTGAAAAAATCAACTTTTTAGGTTCGAACTTATTAAACTTGACCATTAATTGTAAAACACCCTGTAGAAGGGCGATCAAAATTTAAATCATTCGCATGTACCATAACGTCTGTATTTCGTTGATTTTGGAAGACATTTTGAAAATCAAATCAACGGACCCATAGGTACAGGGCGCTACAGAAAAGTAGTCAAACGTGAAAAATTTGGAAAAATCTTGAATAACTTGAAAACCTTTGATGCTGGGTATAGGGAAATGTGGTATCAAACGTCGTAGATTTTCATGTAGATTTCGAAAACGCAATAAAATATAGGGTGTTCCATTTAAAATAATAAAGTTGCTATCCACATCCGGTAAAACCGGAAGAGAAACGATGATGATAATATTTTCTTTCGATAGATCATGAAAAACTATGTTGGTATGCAAATTTTCAGATTTAGAATATTAATGGAAGTTTAGGTAATGGTTTTCGTGAAATAGCCTGTATATATGGTAACCATATTTTGTATTTTTAATTACAAAATAAGCCGATTCCTGTAAAGGTGTTGAATTTAGTTGAAAAGTTAGTTTCTTGTCATTTACTCCATTAAGGGTTGTTCGCGTTTACAAGATCATTCCGGCGACACCAATTTGAAAACAATCAGACCAAAACTGTAGGAGAAAATAGGAAAAATCACCACGTTAGTATAACACGCTCGGGGATGGCGCCCAGATGTCGCTGACCTCACAACATTTAGCTCCGTCCCTAAAGTTCTTAATTACATGGTGCCGGTAGGTACATGCGCACTCCTCGTCTTTCCGCAAGCGTTCTTCCACGGGGCCGCATTTGCTGCCAGCCAGCCAGCCGACCAAAGTGAGATTAAAAGCTACCTTTCTACAAATAAATTTGCAAAAATGCGCTAAAAACAATCCGCCTTCTTCAAAGAGGTACCCCTTCTCCCCTCTGGACTACCTTCAAGCAAGGTCGCATATAGATAGTAACTTTATTCTCACAAAAAATACACAAATCATTTCCGCAGTGCTAATAAATACAATACATCGATCTTTTCCTTCTATTTTACCAAAGTGAATTAAATAAAGTGCTTCGTCAGCTTACAGATAATAACAATATAAACGAGAATGTAGGTGTCTCACATCCATCGGTGAACAGCAACTTCAACACAAAAAGCACTAGCTGAAAGTACCACACCGATTGCGTAGATAAGAAATATTCCACGCACATGTTCAAGACTCAAGACCACTCGATGATCTGAAGGTTCTCTCTTCTGGTTAATTTTCAAGTAGAAATCGTCAATAATTTTGTTAGTTATACCACTTTCAGTGATGGCGTAAATAATTCTGTTTAAAGCTTCTATTACGATATGGTTGTTGACGGAGTAGATTTTCCATTTCATTCCTATCTCGGTTAGCGAATTATTGAGGATTACATACTGTTTTGAGTGGTCAATCGTAAATAAATTCAGCTGAGACTTGAGGGCCACGAAAATACAAGGGAAATGGACATCGTCACAGGTTAGCTCTTCGCATATGTGCACTTTTTTTAATATTTCATTTATAATCATGTCCTTACTCGTCTCACCCGGAATGCACGACAAGAAAAGTAAGGGAGACACGCACACGGGCAGATTTGAATATGCGATCTTTTGTAAGGTGTCCATATTTTGTTTGTTGCTTACAGTGATCGCTTTTATGAGATTAGCTTTAAAACCCGTTTGGATAACAATACCGTATAAGAGGTACAACATCAATACAAATTTTAGCGTTCTGAGTTTTGGGATTTTGGTCACTGCACCTACAGTTGACAAAGAGAAGATATCAATGGCGATATGGCAAAAGTGTTGCATCGAGGATTCGGTTCCGAGATAGGTTGCAATCAACCACCAAGTGACTAATGAAGAGACAAATGCCAGGAACACTAAGATCCAAACTTGATACTCAAAAAGAACATCGATGAGAAAAAAGGATGAATTGTTTCTTAAGGGGATAATCCATGCCCAATCATCAAATAGGATGGTATGGCTTTCGTACAGACTAACTGCCCAGTTTGTAGTAATGGAATGAAAAAGTGTGTTGTTAATATTTTCTTGTCCATTACCATAATGCTTGTGCACAATCCTAAGATCAAAAGATTCACCAAGATAAGTTACCGCTGTTGCTTGGATTCGATTAGCCAAAGTGTCAAGATCGTTAAGATGCATATATACAACCGCACATCCATTGAACTTTTCTCGCCATATATTAAAGTTGATGACCAAATCGTCTTCACAACTTTGCATCAGACAGTCTTCAAATGCGGTACCGCATTTATTTCTGGGACTAAACGGATTGCACGTATATAATTCCTTGGTGGTTGTCACCAACACGGCGACATTTATTAAGGTAATTGACCAGAAGGCGTTAAGAAATATGTCCTTCAGATCTGATGATGATGTCACTATCAGAAACTTGCCATACGGAGATACTCCATGGATCCATAAGCTACTGAGAAAAAGTTTATACATAGTGATCCACAAAGCAGTATAATTTTCGGCGTAAACTATATAATTTTTACCACTCCACCTAGAAGGCCGCATTGGTTGATTGACGTTGACAATTGAATGAGGAATATCTAAATGTTCGTGTACGGATTGCGTGCTGTTCACATCAAACAGAATAAATGGCCAATCATCGTCCGCGAAAATCGTACGAATAACGTTCGACACGCATTTATCTTCTTGTACACCGGCACAATTTATTTCCAAAATTTGTACCCAAAACCATACAACTAGGACGCCCACGGTTTTTTTCATTGTAAAGTTCTGTACTGCTATAAAGTTTTCGGTGTAATATATTAATGGGTGTACGGGTGACAGGTGTTTTAGGTTAAAAGGTAATTTAGTGCAGTCGTTACAGTGACTATTGATCGCAATTAGATGAATTGTGGACATACCTCATTAAATGGAAATTTATAGTCAGTCGATATACAGAGCGTATGTAAAAAATTAAGTGCCCTTAGTCCAGGCAAATAGCTCTAAAATAATTTATTTTCAAAAAAAATTATTTACCGGGCGAAACCGGGTTTTTCAAGCAGGTGAAATGATTATAAATTGAGAAAAAATAATTAAAACAGCTGAATTTTTCCGCGGGTGAAATCCTGGGGGTTGAAAGTGGTGTTTTGCTAATTGTGGCAAAACTATTAATTTTAGACGAAAAAGAAAAAGATAAGCAGCTTTTGTATCTGCACTATTTTCACATACCCTCCAATTTTCCTAGAAGAACCGGAAAAACTGTTTTTTTTTCGTTTTTTATTCTTATTTTTGCGAAAAAATGTCGTAGGGGTTTGAAATTTGGAGGAAACATAGCTTGTTTTATGATAAAAAAGAAGATAGGGCTGTAAAGTTGAACCGTTTCCAAGATCTTACGATTTCTAAAAAAAACACCTCTTTTTCAAGGGAATGAAAAATCTATTTTTTTTCATCGTACAGAGGTGCGCGGGGTAGCAAAATTTTCGTAACGACTTACATTTTAATAATCAAAATTAAAAAGTATTATTCCAATATTCTGCATTTTTACCGCAATAAAAGCAATTCGAAGTAAAATCGAATTATCTTGCTTCCTGTGTTTTTGTTCACTAACTCTTCTTCCTGCCTGTTTTACAGCTGATTTTGTAAGTTTATCAACAGACCCAACGCAATTGTATCAGCATAAAACAGGCAGGAAGAGGAGTCAATGAACAAAAACAAATTGTTCAGGAATCAGGAAGCAAAATAATCCGATTTTATTTCGAATTGCTTTTATTGCGGTAAAGATGCAGAAAAAAGAAATAATAAAGATATTTTAACTAAAACAGTTGAACATGAGATAACAAAAGAGAATATTTAAGCAAACATTAAAGAGAAGCAAGAAGACAAATTTCGAAAAAATCTTTATTAATATCCAACATATTGATTTATCATGTCAAAAACCGTGCATATCTTAAAACTGTTTTTCCAGTTTTTGGCGATTTTCTCGAATTTTTGCTATAGGAATAATATTTTAATATTTTCGTTTATTAAAACATAAGCCTTCCCGAAAATTTTGCTATCTCGCGCACCTCCGTACGATGAAAAAAAATAGATTTTTCATCCCCTAGAAAAAGAGGTGTTTTTTTTTCATAAATCGTGAGATCTTGGAAACTTTATGGGCCCAAAAATTATCTCCTTTTTTGTCATAAAACAAGCTATGTTTCCTTCAAAGTTCAAACCCCTAAGACATTTTTTCGCAAAAATAGGAATAAAAAACGAAAAAAACAGTGTTTCCGGTTTTTCTAGGAAAATTGGAGGTTATGTGAAAATAGTGCAGATACAAAAGTTGCTCTTTTTTTAATCTCTATAACTTTTACGTTTAACATTTTCGTCTAAAATTAATAGTTTTGCCACAATTTGCAAAATACTACTTTCCACCCCTTTCAACCCCCGGGATTTCACCCGCGGAAAAATTCAACAGTTTTAATTATTTTTTCCCAATTTCTATTCATTTCACCTGCCTGAAAAACCCGGTTTCGCCCGGTAACTACTTTTTTATGTAAAAAAATATTATATAGCCTGGACGCGTATGGGCATTCTGTACTATTATTCAGAGCAGCTCTGGTCTGATTCGCAGTATACTATGGCTTCACGTTATGCGCAATTTGATAATGCATTATATACTGCGATTCAGAGCACCGATATGGTTTAGTGCTCGGTTTCGTGTTTGTTTTATTACTAAAATTAGCTAAGCACTTGTCGCACCAAACACTGTTAATATCTTCACCCGTTTTTTTAAAATTCCGCTTTAAATCCATGTTCTACTAGTTCCAAATATATGATCATTGAAAACTTATTCTCGTGGCACATTTCAACCAATACCTCTTTATAGATCATTTTAGTGCAGTTTGAGAACCTTGATTACACACAAACAACAAAAAATATACTTTTCTTGTAAAGGTAACAATAAAAACACTTTTTGTAAGTGTATGATTGTGCTTTATAGAAACCCATTATATACAGTGTTTCAGAACTCTAAAGCAGGCCTTCCACGTGCATTCATTTAATCGAACTTTGAATTAACGCCATGTCTTCGAACTTGGGACAGAATGTTGAAACACCACTTCCACGTTCGCACATAGTTCGTACAAACTTGGTGAACAAATACAAGTACGATTGTGCACGCGAAAATAACGATATGCGTTTTCGGTTCCTCATATACTACAATGCGTAAATCTATCTCACTTATGTCTTAACTCCAGAGCGACAACCACATCCACGCGCGCGCCAAGCATCGCTCCGAATTGGCAAAACTCTTCGCTCCGCACCAAGAACGATGCAAACTTTGCCCTTCCACGTTCGAACTTGGTCTGTTTGCAGGAGTGTACACTCCAAGTTCGATGAAATGAATGCACGTGGAAGGCCTGCTTAAAGTTTAAACCATTTCGGTGCTCTGAATCGCAGTATATAATGTCTTATCAAATTGCTCATAACGTGAAGCCATAGTATACTGCGAATCAGACCAGAGCTGCTCTGAATAATAGTACAGAATGCCAATACGCAGCCTGGACTGGACTACTTTATTTTAATTCACTTCCTAAATTCAGTCACAATCAGTAAAAATCTACAACCAATCATAACGGTAAACACTACAGTTCTTCCTCTCTCTCAATGTCTTTGTCTCGTCAAAAATACCATCATACTTGAAGAAAATCGTAGCGGGAGTTCACGTAAATGTGGAGCTCTCCGTGGAGTGTTTCGCAGAGGTATGCGCATTTGCCGGTTATCGGTGGAATGTCTTGTAGTGGTGTGGCATTCAGGCGAGGGGTTGCACCTTCCTTTCGTGGAGCACCTTGAAAGTGTGTATTTTGGACTAGGCCAAGGTCTCGGCATTCGGCAACTCAGCGTGGTCCGCAATCGTTAGAGTAAGGTCTGGAGTTACAGAATCTGATCCATAGTAATGCAAGCAACGGTACCGCACGTCAGGGTGTCTATGATGCTGTCTGTCTATTATCATCGTCAGGTCGTTGCGGAGATTCCGGATTTTGGTGCGCCCGGATTATGATCGTTTGCCGAAGAATCAGTTTCATAGTGAAGGTCACCCAGGCGCGAAATGATTGTACCAGGAACGCACTTGTCCATTCGCGAGTTACCCGCGAGAGAAAATAAATCGATACAACGAAATATCGAAGGATCTTCAGTATTACAATCACTTCTAACGACAATTTATTTTAATCTTACAAAATTCATTTTATACTTAACAAAAATTCATCAAATTTATGTCTTGGTCATTGAGATAACGCTCTTAATCTTGTTCCCAACGATATCAGTGCAAGAATAATGATTTTGACATGTTTTGATCAAAATTCAGGTGATTGCCAAAAATAGATCAAATTCATATTTTGGTCATTGAGATAATACTCTTGGTGTTTTTCCCAACGTTCTTGGTGCATCAAAATCCATGTGACCTCAGAAAAATAATTTAACATCTTTGAATCACACACATGCGGTTATCAAATGTGCACGTGATGTACTCTTTCAGTTTCGACATAATGCGTTTGAAAGCTTTCAAAACTCCAAATTCATGTGTAAAAAATAATTTTGGGTACATTTTGCTCTAAAACTTTTGACCTATTCCACAGAGAAGAGTTATATTGAATTGTTACACATCTAAGAGATATAGGGAATAATCTAGCGGAAGTCCGAACTTGATACATGACCTAGGGAATGAAATATGTTGATTTCTATTATATTGAGCCTGCAGTTTTTCATGTTTTGCGGGATTGGTAGTCACTATTTGCGTATTATATCTCCGGGCCACTGAAATGGGAAATGAGTGGCCAGTGTAGTAAAAATACGGCAAAAACGACTTTTTCATTGTTTTTGGACTTTCCAGGCGCCATATTGATATTTAGGCCCCAGGCATATAGCGCTGCGAGAGGTCCTCACATACTTACATAAATGTTAACTTTATCATAGAAATAAATACTTATTAGGCGCCGAAATCAGGCCAGAAAAAAAAAAATGACGAATGTTTGCATTTTTGACGTTTTTAAGCGGTATTTTGGCATTTAGGCGTCTAATATGAATACGAAAGTGTACCTAAACAGTATCGTCGTGTGTACTAGATGTTATTCTACCCGTAAAGTACCCAAAACGTTCAGTGGCGTGCCTTGGGGGCTCGAAAAACCATAATTTCGGCCGCCATCTAGGATTTAAGGGCTTAAATGTCAAAACCGGGTCTGGCAACAGGGAGCATCGTTTTCACCGGCGTCGAACCGTATACTTAAAAAATCCGATAGAACTGAATACCGAACGATCCTCGAGATCTTCACACATACCTACATCATTTTTCAATACACCTTAAGGGGTTGATTCTGTCCCACCAGATCAGCATGGCTTGTAAAACGAACTTTTGAATCGGCATTAGTTTGCATGCGAAAAACAAATGTTTTGATTCGGCTCTAGTTTTACTTTTATTTGAGGTGCCTATATACAAACTTTCATGCAATTCGGTTCACAACTAACGGAGATGTAAAAAAAATCGGATTGCGCATGCGTAAAACAATTTTTTTGATCGGTATGTTTTCCTTTTATTCGAGGTACCTACATACAAAATTTCCACTAAATATCGTAACATAAAAAAAATTGGGTTTGCGCAAATATAAAAGTTGTAATGCGCATGCGCAATTTTTTTTGCATCTGCATAGTTGCCTGAAGTTTAAGAAATATTTACTAACACAGAACACCGGACATTCATATTATGTTCTTTGTAACAAGAGTTATAGAAACCCTTTTTGGAGGTTTGAGGCTTGGGCAGTTTTTGGGCGGTTACTTTTTGGCCCGTTAGTCTACGTAGCCAAAAAACAATAGCGACCTTTAATATATCCCGAAGAACATGTGTATCAATTTGCAAAGCGATCGGACGTTTCTACACAAAGTTACCGTGCACACGGACAGGCAGACGGACGGACGGACAGACAAACAGCAATACAAAATTATAAACGATCTCGAGGATCGTTAATAAACTAGATATATGGTAGAACTTGCCAGTTTGTAGCACAATACGCCGTTAGACATTTTTTAGAGAGCCTTTTTCAAAAATGTCTCCTAGATTGCAACTTAAGGCAACGCCTCTTATTATCGAAATGCACACATAATTGTTTTGTGAAGATTTGTGCGCAGTCTGTGCGCTTTCCTTAAAAATTATTTTTTGTTTGGATGGGGACGGCGCCACCTTATAGGTCTTTCTGCTATTTAACCTGGATAATAGCAGAAGCTTTGCTACAGAGGCCTAACATTGATGAACCCGTACAGTTTGAGATTCAAAGATCCACACTATCCTATACTATAGCATAGTATTATCACAGATTGATGTTTAAATCTGTGGTATTATGCCTATAGGTATATGCTAGAAAGCCTGTCAAAAACTGTACTATCCCATTAACAAAGAGTGTAAGTATTTGGCAAAATTATTATGTTATTTGTTGGCCAGCATGAATGATAAGTAAGGTAACAGTAGTAACTCTTCTCAAAAAATTAAAAATTGTATTTTTAGGAAAAATGTGATACTAAACCACCATGTGAGATATATTGTTATAAAGAGAAAAAAAGACCCCAAAATGTTAAAATTCAATATGGCGCCCGTAAGAAAAACTAAAGTTGCCACGTGTTTCTCCGTCATCTTGAAAGTAATTAAAAACAGGATGCCATATTTGAAATCTCCATTAAAAAGTGTCCGAATAATGTGTTAATTAGAAATGTCTACTACGATTAGTTTATCATAAAAAAATTAAAAAAGAAAATCAGAAATTTTCGTTTTTTTGCGATATCTTCAAAACTATTGAAGATATTTCAAATTTCTTTTCAGATTCATATTCAGAACGGAAATTTGCAACTTTGCCCTGATTTAGTCAACTTTCTATCTCTTAAGATAAGTGAGGCTCCATAGTGGCACTCTGTATACCGGGTGATTCAAAATGACTGCAGACAGTTTGAATTAGGCGCTTAATAAATTTTAGTGTTTTTTTACTTAAGGCGTTGGCGATGGTTTTCTCCCAATACACAAATCACAGATCCATTGGCGTTGGTTTTTTTACGTGTGTTTTTATTTTCTTGTCATTTCAGAATGTACGTAGTAAAAGGAAACACTTTATAGGGATTATATAACCTCAGTTAGTACTTGGTAAGAAACGAAAGGAACTGTTTTCTGCCAATGACTGCCCGTCTCCCGTACCCTTTATTGAAATTGAGGGGCATGGGAGGGGGAGCGGAACTGGTTTATCCTTCATAGTACTTTAATGCAAGGTCTAAACGAAATGAATTAATTTCTATTAACCACAGTCTTCCCTCTCCACCCTTTCTCGTGATGGATTATAATTACTCATATCTCAAGAGCGGAATGTCAGAAGGAGGGTACTTATAAAAGGCGATTGGACTATCTGAAAGAAACATGCACAAGAGACAGAGTAAAAGTGCTCTATTTTTAGTGTATTTCTAAATAGTAAGTATATTATATGATACAAGTGTATAACCTAGCATTAAGAGCACTTATACAGGTGTATCATATGCTATTATTTATTATGTAATAAAAATTAACTGCTAACATTTAGTAATCAATACGTTTACTAAATGCTCTTTTTTTAATAGTAAAGACAATGTTGCAAATTGTTTTTTAGTCAACGAGTCTTAGCTTTTTTAAGAGAAGCCAATTGTGTTCACCTTATATAATGTCAGGAGCCTTTACAAGATACGGTTGTACTTTTGGCATGTATCAGTTGTTGATTATAGCGGATGTCGATCGTGGTGTTGATGTTGAGGCTAGTTTGAAGCCTGTGTTGGTTTAGTCTAATGTTACGTTACTATGACTGTATTGTACCTAACGGTTATAAGATATGATGGTCTGCTGCCGGTGATTAAGAGGTCGAAGTTTTGAATATGTGCTACGTTCTTGGTCACGAATCCCAGATGGTCTACGGAAGCAACATAAAAGCCATTAGGTAATTCAACAAAGCGTTCAAAAACTATTAAAATAACCAGAAAGAATAAATAACCTAAAACTATAGCTTCGACGGAAACCAATCCTTTAAAACTATTGCTCTTTTATTATCCCCTTCGCCCTTCAAACTGCCTTTAAGCAAGTTGGTGGATCAGCACTTCAAATGCGGATACGTCGAGAATGGAGTGTAAAATTGTAAATATCACTATTGCTGTCTCCTGTCTAAGAGAAGTAGGTAACTTTATTTTCACCAAGAATAAGAACACAAATCATTTCCAAAGTGATAAATACAATACATCTAACTTTTAACACTATTTTACCAAAGGGAATTAAATATAAAGTGCTTAGAGAGTTTATACATAATAGTAATACAAACGGGAATGCATCTCACAGCCAACGGTGAACAGCAACTTCAACACAAAAAGCACTAGCAGAAAGTACCACACCGATTGCGTAGATAAGAAATATTCCACGCACATGTTCAAGATTCAAGACCACTCGATTATCTGAAGGTTCTCTCCTCTGGTTATGCTTCAAGTAGAAATCGTCAATAATTTTGTTAGTGATACCACTTTCAGTGATGGCGTAAATAATTCTGTTTAAAGCTTCTATTACGATATAGTTGCTGGGGGAGTAAACTTTCCATTTCATTCCTACCTCCGATAGCGAATTATTGATGATTACATAGTGTTTTGACTGATCAATCGTAAATAAATTCAGTTGAGACTTGAGAGCCACGTAAATACATGGAAAATGGATATCGTCACACGTTGGTTTTTCGCATATGTGCATTTTTTTAGATATTTCATGTATAATTATGTCCTTATTCGTCTCAACCGAAATGCACGACAGGAAAATTAAGGGAGACACGCAGATGGGCAGATTTGAATATACGATCTTGTGTAAAGTGTCCATACTTTGTTTGTTGCTTACAGTGATCGCTTTTATGAGATTAGCTTTAAAACCCGTTTGGATAACAATACCGTATAAGAGGTACAACATCAATACAAATTTTAGCGTTCTGAGTTTTGGGATTTTGGTCACTACACCAACAGTTGACAAAGAGAAGATGTCAATGGCGATGTGGCAAAAACTTTGCATTGAGGATTCGGTTCCGAAATAGGTTGCAATCAACCACCAAGTGACTAATGAAGAGACAAACGCCAGGAATACTAAGATCCAAACTTGATATTCAAAAAGAACATCGATGAGAAGAATGGACGAGTTGGGACTTACGGGGATAATCCATGCCCAATCATCAAACAGGATTGTATGGCTTTCGTAGAGAGCAACTGCCCCATTTGGAAAAATGGCATGAAACAGTGTTTTGTTGATATTTCCTTTTAGATTAGTATAAAGCTTGTGCTTAATTCTGAGATTAAAAGATTTACCAAGATAATTTACGGTTGTCGCTTGGATTTGATTGGCCAAAGTGTCAAGAATATTCAGATGCATATACACAACGGGACACCCATTGAAGTTGTGTCGCCATATGTCAAAATTGATCACCAAATCATCTTCGCAACTTTGTACCAGACAGTCTTCAAATACTTTACCGCATTTATTTCTGGGACTAAACGGATTGCACGTATATAATTCCTTGGTGGTTGTCACCAACACGGCGACATTTATTAAGGTATTTGACCACAAAGCGTTAAGAAATATATCCTTCAGATCTGGTGATGATGTCACCACAAGAAGCTTGCCATACGGTGATACTCCATGCTCCCATAAGCCACTGAGAAAAAGTTTGGACAGAGTGACCCGCAAAACAGTATAATTTTCGGCGTAAACTACATAATTTTTACCACTCCATCGAGATGGCCACATTGGTTGATCGACAGCAACAAATGAATGGGGAATCTCTAAATTTTCGTGTATGGTTTGCGTGCTATTCACATTAAACAAAATAAAGGGCCAATCATCGTCGGCGAAAATCGTACGAATAACGTTTGACACGCAATTGTCTTCTTGAACGCTAGCACAATTGATTTTCAAAATTTGTACCCAAAACCATACAAATAGGACGCGCACGCTTTTGTTCATTGTGACGTTCTGTACTACTGTAAAGAGTTCGGGTGTACGCTTTGGAAGGTGTTTTAGGTAATTTAGTCAGTCGTTAGAGTGATTATTGATCAACAAATTAGTATGTTTTATGTGACGCATTGTGGTCGTAGCCCATTAAACGGTAATTTAGTGTCAGTCGATAAATTCAGTTCACAGAGTGTATGTAAAAAAAGTGCCCTCCTTCTTTAATTTTTTTTGTTTGTCAGCCGTAACATTTGGATCATGAGGATTTTTGGTGCGTAATAAAAATATAAAATATGACTCGGTCCGTTTATCGAAATGTCTGTGTTTGTACGTACATACAGTGAATTTTTTTTAAATGCGAACATAGGAGTTTGCATGCAATGTAATTTCCCTATGTTCGATTTAAAAAACACATCAATCTATGGAGTAGTTCAAATGAGTAGTAGATACAATTGACAGCTGTCACATTTTAAAAAATACCGCCGTCCAATTTAATTACGAAATCGGTTAGGTTATTGCTTAGAATGTCAAGGAAGACACTTTTCTTCATTTATGTATTGAATAGATCAAATTAGTAGAATATCAGGTGCACATGAACTACAAATAATTGAAGGTTGGTTCACAATGAGTTGTGGTGTCAGTGCGTGGTCTGTGAGGTCAAGTTATCGTAAGTTTAAGAAAAATTTATCCTAAAGTTGCTATGGCCTCACATGGCTTCTTTAAACAAATCTTACCAAGTGCTCTTCATCATAAAGACTATAGAATTGCTGTTCATAGTCACACAAGTTGGGCGTTTTGCTGGTGAGAATGTGAACCACGCACACCTCATATTGATGTGTTTTTTTTTAAAATCGAACATAGGGAAATTACATTGCATGCAAACTCCTATGTTCGCATTAAAAAAAAACTCACTGTATGTATATTGGGATACATTTAATACTGAAAAAGTTTGTTGGCAGTTTTTTGATTGAGACCTTGTATATGGTCCTTATTCCTTAATATTTAGTAGTAGTATTATCTTATTTGAAAAAGTGTATACCTAAGCCCGCTTTGAAAGCACGCACAATGTTAGTGTTGAAAGTACCTTAAACGCACTTATACACGTGTGTCATACGCTATTCCTTATTATACTTGAAACAAGTATACATTGTGCACAACTCTTGTGCAGATAAAGCGCATTTGTTTAACAGAAGTAGTTTTTGTTTTGACATCACCAATGGATATATTTCTTTCAGACGTTTCAATCGCCCTTTGTGAGTATCCTCTTCCGACAATCTGTTCTTGAGGTATAAGGGAATATACCCGATCACGACAAGAGGTCGAGAAGGAGGGCTGTGGTTGGTAGAAATTAATTCCTTTCGTTGAGAACTTTCATTAGAGTACCATGAAGGATCAAACTAGTTTCAGTTTTTTTTTTAATTCTTAAAAAACGCGCTACAAATTTGCTGCTCAAAAGCTTTTCAGCCCGATCCTTTTATGTGTAATAATAAACTAAACAAATATAGAAAACGAGCTCCTGGGTATGGCTATAGCATGTGCAAAACCAAATTTTAAACCTGATGTTAGTTTTGCTTTCATTTAAAGTGTATATGTATGAAATTTCATTTAAATACCTTCATAAATAAGAAAGTTTGCTATCCGGTTTGTAAATGGTCGCGATGCGAAAAGGGCACTGTGAATGTTGATCGATTGGGCCCAATTTTTGGAATTGTGTTTTATATGGCTAAAGCTATGCGCATATTGAATTTCATGCAATTCGGATCATAACTCACGAAGATGCAAAAGGCCCTTTCTTATTTTTTGGGCTACATTGCCAATTCACGAATTCCGATCTACAAATTTGATAAAGAATCCACCTACAAAATATCATCCTAGTCGGTCCATTCGTTTATGAGTTATCGTGCAAACGGACGGACAGACGGACAGACACCGCAAAATTATAAACTCGCTAGGGGCTCGTTAATAAGTGTACAAAATTTGGTTCCAATCGGTTCAGCTCCGACTTCCAACGTCCCGTTGCATTTGCGGTTGATTTTGCACACCTCCACAAAATAGTACTCAATTTTTTGGGCACTTCTCATAGCCCGAGTTTCTATTTGCGACACGAGAAAGAGCTAGAGACCGCGATTCGAATTCGGAGAAACTTTAAACCGCGTGACAAAATTCGCAGCGGAAGATACCTTTTGGGCACTCGAAGTCGACTACCCCTCGAAGACCCGCGCCTTACAAAAGATGGTTAATTTCGCCCCTATGAAAAAAACAAAGTTCCATCACGCAGGAGTTGTGCGCGTTTACAAGATCTTTCCGACGACACCAATTTGAAAAACATCGGACTAAAACTGTAGAAAAAGACAAGAAAAAACTGAAAAATCACCACGTTAGTATAACACGCTCAGGGATGAATCCCAGATGTCGCCGACCCCATATCATGTACCCCCGTCCTTAAAGTTAATTACATGGCCTCTATAGGTACATGTAGTTTTAGGTACACTCCTCGTCTTTTTACAAGCGTTCTTGTACGGGCCCACATTCGCTGCTAGCCAGCCAGCCGATCGGCCAAAGTGAGATTAAAAGCTACCTTTTTTACAAATAAATTTGGAAAAAATGCGCTAAAATAAGAAACGGGCCATCGTGGCCGCTTTAATTGTCACTCTGTCTGTGCGTTCTTCCCTTCGCCCGGCAGACTGTGTTACTAATTGTACTTTATTAACGATCCTCGTGATCGTTTATAATTTTGTATTGCTGTCTGTCCGTCCGTCTTTCTGTCCGACTGTCTGCCCGACTGTCTGTCCGACTGTCTGTCGGTCTGTCTGTCCATGTGCACGATAACTTTGTGTAGAAACGTACGATCGCTTTGAAAATTGATACAAATATTCTTCAGAATATATGAAAGGTCGCTATTGTTTTCCGGCTACGTAAACTAAAAAAAAAGTTACAGCCCAAAAACTACCCAAACCTCCAAAAAAGGGTTTCTTTTATAATTCTTGTTACAAAGACTTATGAATGTTAAAAATTAATTTTATCTCTCATTGTATTCTAATTAAAGGTCTCAACGAAAGGAACAGTTTTCTACAAACTACTGTCCTTATTTCTGTCCTCTTATCAATGTACGGGGTGGAGGGGGAATGGAGGGGGGGGGGAGTGAAACTAGTTTTATCCTTCATGGTACTCTAATGAAAGGTCTCAACGAAAGGAATTAATTTTTACTAACCATAGTCTTCCTCCTCGATCCCTTGTCGTGATGGGTTATAATTCCTTATATCCTAAGAGTGAATTGCCAAAGGAAAGTACCTACAAAGGGCGATTGGGCATTTGAAAAAAATATAACCATTGGGCATTTAAATAAAATTTGATACATAGCCACTTGGAATAAAAGCAGATTTAACGCCAGTTTCAAAATTTCGTTTTGCGCATGCGCAGTGCCAACTTTCTTATTTATGGAGGCATTCAAATGAAATTTGATACATGGCCACTTGGAATAAAAACAAATGTCGCCATTTTCCAAATTTGGTTTTGTGCAGGATGTGCAGTGCCAACTTTCTTATTTATGGAAGAAATTTCGTAGGGGTGTTTAAAAAAATGCGCTTTACCTGCACAAGGGTTGTGCACAATTTGTACTTGTTTGTTATTTATTGAGATATTTAAATGAAATTTTGTATACAGGTGCGTCAAATAAAAGCAAAACTAATGCGGAATCAAAAAATTTGTTTGGGCATGCGCAATTCTAAATTTGTTTAATTTTTTATTATATTATATATTTAACTGAAATCTTGTATGTAGGCACCTCGAATAAAAGTAAAACTAATAGCGAATCAAGAAATTGTTTTGCGCATGCGCAATTCATTTTTTTACTTGTTAATATATTTAAATGAAATTTTGTGTGTAGGCACCTTGAGTAAAAGCAAAACTAATGCCGATTCAAGCATTCTTTTACAAGTTTTACAAGCTATGCTGATTTGGTGGGACAGAATCAACTCCTGTAAAAATAATGCTTGTGTGAAGATCTCGAGGATCGTTTGGTAGTCAGTTGTATCGGATTTTTTTAATAGTAGATGACGAATTTTCTTTGATGTTTTGTTTTATACGTTTGCTGATTATTTAACACCAGATCTTTTAGTCTAATTGCTGTGATTTTACCCTCATTTTCTCAAACGAATTGCATGTACGGAAATGAAGTTTTTAATTTCTTAACCTGTGGATTTTCATGGAATTGGCTGTAGTCCAAGAACTTTGGTTAAAATCTGAAGATCAACCTAGGTGAGTTATATAGCAGCCAAAACACATTAAAGTCACGTCATTACGGTCTGAGTGGCAGCTACAATTGCGGGAAAGTGGGAGGAAGCTGTACAGTGTGGATGAGTCAACGATTGCGCGGAGTAACTTAATGCCTTGAAGATAAGATTTTTCGATAGAGTGCTTTCGTATTATGATGTGGTTGAATATTCTCCATATTTTAAAAATATTTGGAATTATACAGGGTGCGCCCACAAAGTAGGGCGCCAAAATGGTACATTTTTTAAATAGAACCCCCGTATTTGAATGTATTTTTGAATTCTACGTGTAATTGTACGTCTTTTTTATTATATGGTTAATATCCGAAAAGCTAATAGTTTTAAAGATAATTCGATTTGTAAGAAAAATTGGGCATTTGCAAGCATCATGTATATTGTCAAAATTATTACTTAAATTTTGATTCCAGGTTTTATATCTTTCATCCTGGGTTAAGTAAAAGTCAAATAAATACATCTACTATGAAACATTAAAAAATAGCTTACAGGGTGTTTTTTTCTAGATCCAAAGTTACAAAACTTCATATTAAAAAATTTAACTTTTTTTTAATGGAACACCCTATATATTTTTCTGTCAACTTTTAGCTCCTTCAAAAACCTTCAACTTTTGATAATAATGTCCTATACCTATCTCTGATAGCTTTCGAAACTTCTTGGTTTTTATATTCTAATCTTAAATAAGTTCTATGTAATTTACATAATAGTGAGGTGGTCATGCAAAAAAAGGCAATTTTCATCTGCCTCGTTCAAAACTAAAATCATATTTATTAATTCATTTTTCTACTAATTCATTTAAGTCTATGAAAACTGGAGAATAAATTTGATAGTAAAAACATAACCAAATATCTTGGTTTTTCTACTTGTTATATTTTAATCTGAAATAAGTTCTAATTTACATAATAACGAGGTGAATATGAAAAAAAATGAAACTAATATCACTGACTGGATGACATTAGGAGTTAAATTAAATTTACTTTCTAGTCAAATGTTTTTACTTATTCTCCAGTTTTTGGACTTAAAATAAATTGTTTGAAAAATAAATTAATCGGAATATTTTCGTTTTGGACGAGATAGATAAAAATGTCCCATTTTTTGCATGGCCACCTCACTATTATGTAAAATACATAGAACTTATTTAACATTAGAATATAAAAACCAGGAAATCCAAGATATTTCGAAAACTATCAGAGATAGGTATAGGACATTATTATCAAAAGTTGAAGGTTTTTGGAGGAGCTAAAAGATGACAGAAAAATATACAGGGTGTTCTATTAAAAAAAAGTGAGATTTTTTAATATGAAGTTTTGTAACTTTGGATCTACAAGAAAAACACCCTGTACCTAAGATATAAAGCCTGGAATCAAAATGTAAGTAATAATTTTGACAATATATACTCGCGCTTGCAAATGCCCACTTTTTCTTAAAAATCGAATTATCTTTAAAACTACTAGCTTTTCGGATATTAACCATATAATAAAACAGACGTACAATTTATACATAGAATTCAAAAATGCATTCAAATACAGGGGGTTCTATTTTAAAAAATGTACCATTTTGACGCCCTACTTTGTGGGTGCACCCTGTATAATTCCCAATATTTTTAAAATGTGGAGGATAACCATATCATAATATAAAAGCACTCTATCGAAAAATCTTATCTTCAAGGCATTAAGTTACTCCGCGCAATCGTTGACTCACCCTGTACATTGAGACGTGAAGTCTGAAATCTCGAAGGTAAAAACGGTTAGCCAGAAACTGGAAATGAAACTGCACGCTTCAAATCCGTGAGGTAATAAAGAGAAAATGGAAATCGAGAATCAGGAGTTGAAATCACGAAATCCAGATTGGAAGACTGTAACTGAAAATTGTGATATTCTAAGCGAGAAACTGCAGCTGGGATCTAGAAGATGAAATCGGGAATCTGCAAACGGCAACAGGAAAAATGTTGGGCGATATACGATACCTAATATTTAAAAGGCGTTATACGTAGGGAATAGCCAACAAAATACTTTTTAATGAGTCTCGACTCCATTAATCATCTAAGCCTAAGCACATTGGAATGGGCATCAATTTCCGATCAATAGTCGCTGTAACGATAGAGAAAATCACATTCTGATTTAAAACACCTGCCAAAGACGGCATGTGATTGATACACCAATTTGAGAAATTGTTCAGAGCAATACCTAGAATGAGAGAGTGGGTGTGTGCTGTACTACTTTTAGGTATTTGCCTTCAAATTTTGGGTGTGAGCGTCCAAGAGGAGAAATGCGTGTCGAGGGTTATTCGTGCAATTTTCACCGACAACGATTGGCCATTTATCCTACTCGATGCGAATACTACGAGTACCATAGATCATTTCGAGATTCCACATTCAATTATTAATGTCGATCTACCGGTGTGGTCTTCCATGAGGAATGGTAAAAATTATTTGATTTACACGGATGATTTTGTTTCCTTATGGTTGATTTTGTGCAAATTAGTTCGTAGCAAGAAAATATGGAACCATGTGATATCTCCGTATGGCAAGTTTCTTGTCGTGACATCATCGGAAAATAATGTGAAGGATATGTTTCTTAAAGTTTTGTGGTTTTTTCCCTTGGTCAATGCCGCAGTATTTGTTACCTCCACAAAGGTATTGTACAAGTGTAATCCGTTTGACCGGGGAAATGTATGCGGTACTGTATTTGAAGATTGTCTGGTACAGCGTTGCCAAGATAATGGGACGGTCATCAGCTTTGATTTATGGCAGGGTAACTTGTATGGGTGTCCCATTACTTATGTGCATTTAAATAATTTGGACACTTTATCTAATCGAATCCAACAGAAAGCACTAGGTTATCTTGGTGAAATGTTTAATGTTACAATTATTGAAAATGTGTCTTATGTAAAGGTAAACAATATCAACACATCACTTTTTTCTGTTATCTTTCCATATCGTGGAGATACTTTCTACGAAAGTCATACCATTCTAGTTGATGAATGGGCGTGGATTATTCCCCTAATTCATAACTCCTCGTTTATTCTAATCGATGTTCTTTTTGAATATGAGGTTTGGATCTTAATATTTCTCACATTTGTCTCTTCATTGCTCACTTGGTGGTTGATTAGAATCTGTACCGGAACCGAACTCACGATGCAAAACTTTTGCGGCACTGCTCTTGACATGCTCTCCCTCTCAACTGTTGGGGTGTTGAACAAAGTTCCGAGACCCAGAACTCTAAAGTGCGTTTTGATCTCGTACCTTTTGTACGTAATCGTCTTACAAACAGGTTTTCAGGCAAATCTCATAAAAGCGATGACTGTAAGTCATTACAGACACAATATGGACACCTTGCAAAAGATCGTACATTCGAATCTGCCCGTTTGCTTGTCTCCCCTAATTTTCACGTCCTGCATTCCTGGCGAGGCGGACACAAACGATCTATTTCGGCGACTTTCTGAAAAAGCTCACCTATGTCAAACACCAACTTGTAAAGATATCCACCACCCGTGTATTTATATGACATTTAAGTCTCAGTTAGATTTATTTACAATTGACCGCACGAAATACGACATAATCTTCAATAGCTCTCTAATGGGATTACGACTGGAATGGAAGGTTTATTCCCGTACCAAGTATTACGTCATGGTACCGTTGAACAAAATTATTCACGCCATCGCCGAAAGTGG
Organism: Photinus pyralis; assembly: GCF_008802855.1. Lineage (NCBI taxonomy): Eukaryota > Metazoa > Arthropoda > Insecta > Coleoptera > Lampyridae > Photinus > Photinus pyralis. The sequence goes on from NW_022170819.1 coordinate 11,947,414, forward strand.
TATAAGTAAGAAAATGATCGACAATTTCAACTTGAAGATTAACCACAAGGAGGAGCTGCCAGATGAGCGTGTGGTCTTGAATCTTAACCACGTGCGTGGAATATTTCTTATCTATGGACTTGGTGTGCTGCTATCTTTAATTGTTTTTTATGTGGAGGTTGTTGTTTATAGAATGTGAATCATTGCTATAATATCTGTACCTAAGTACTATAGTGTAATGTAAAATAGAATTAAAATGTTAGTGCATTTTGTTATTTATCATGTGATAATTATTTACGGTATCGAATAAAGTGGTTTTTGTGCAATGTCCATAAATACTTTAATTTTCAACAAAATTTTATAGATTTTGGCCGCAATTTTTGCCGAATCTTATTTTATTTTGCCGTAATTAAATAAAAGTAAGCAATTGCCTGCACGAACCAAGCTTGTGTTGTAAAATCAAGGAAATAACAAACGCGAGAAGTTCGTAGGTATATAATATAGTATCCGTTAATTTGAAATTGTTGTCGCACCTTTTGTAATAAATCCGAATGGCGGAGATGATAACGACAAAAAAATAACGACTTTGATTAATGGCAATGATAATAAATTAAATGATAAAAATAATGAAGCTCTCGATCTCGTTCCCTCACATATTAATTTTTGGAACATGATTCATGATTATATGGTTTTTAAGGTTCCTTTATTGGTACACACAAAAATCGAGTATCTCTTACAATAATAAGCCAACAAACGCGTTTTTTAGTTATATCCTTTGTGTAAATGATCAAAAATATGCTTTCACATAATAAATATTTCGGTAAGTACATACATTTTCCGCAATTAATTAACAAAGATCCGTGTACGTAAAACTTCATTGAAAAAGTGCAGAATTTGGAGGAGTAAACATAGGTATAAATAAAAATCCGATACAACAGAATACCTAACGATCTTCGAGATCTTCACACATATATCATTTTTACAATATACGTTAAGGGGTTGATCTATCCCATCAGATCACATAGCTTGTAAAACAAATTTTTTGATTCGGCATTAGTTTTACTTTTATTTGAGGTGCCTATACATACAAAATTTCATTTATTAACAAATAAAAAACCGACTGCGCATGCGCAAAACAAATTTTTCGATTCGGAATTAGTTTTACTTTTATTCGACGCGCCTAGATACACAATTTCATTCAAATATCTTAAGCAATAAAAAAACCAGCTGCGCATGCACAAAAAAAATTTTTCAATTCGGCATTTGTTTTACTTTTATTCGAGGTAAATAAAAAATTGGGATTGCGCAAATACAAAAGTTGGAATGCGCATGCGCAATATTTTTTTGCACATAGTTACCTGCGAGGTTTAAGAAATTTTACTCTCTCTCTTACCCTCTCATATTTATTAACACAGAAAACCAGACATTCATATGTTACAAATAGCAAGAGTTATAAAAGAAACCCTTTTTAGCGCATTTCCACAAAAATAAAAAAAAATGCGCTATTGTGGCCACTTTGTCCGTCCGTCCGTCCGTCCGTCCGTCCGTCCGCTCGTTTTGCGACGCTACTAGTTCTTTATCTTAAGAGCTATTGTTCTACTTTTTTCGCTATTTGGTTCGTTATGGTGTCGAGTCTTGTACCAAGGAAGGAATTTTTTCTGTACCGCTTACAAAAAAAGTTATTGTAAAAAAAACAAAAAACCGTTTTTTACATGTTCCATAATTTTACACTTTTGCCGTTTATTAACGATCCTAGAGATCGTTTATAATTTTGCATTGCTATCTGTCGTCTGCCTGTTGGTTTGTCCGTCTGTTCCTTTGTCTGTCTGTCCATCTATCTGTCCGTGTGAACGATAACTTTGTTTAGAAATGTTCGATCGCTTTTACATCTCCGTTAGTTATGAACTGAATTGCATGAAATTCAATATGGGCATAGCTTTAGCCATATAATACGCAATGCCAAAAGTTGAATCGAATCGATTCAAAATTCACAGTGCCCTTTTCGCATCTCGACCATTTATAAACCGAATTGCAAACTTTTTTACTTATAAAAGTATTTGAATGAAATTTGATACATAGGCACTTGGAATAAAGGAAAATCAAACGCCAATTTCAAAATTTGGTTTTGCGCATGCGCAGTGCCAACTTTTTTATTTATGGAAGAATTTAAACGAAATTTGATACATAGGCACTTGGGATAAAGGAAAATCAAACGCCAATTTCAAAATTTGGTTTTGCGCATGCGCAGTGCCAACTTTTTTATTTATGGAAGAATTTAAACGAAATTTGATACATA